>NC_061103.1:5416224-5453103 GCF_015104395.2 Macrobrachium nipponense | reverse complement strand
TGCAGCCCTCCAAGCCTGCTGGTTTTCTGCGAAGCGAGGAGGGAGGGGCGTCGGTCTGCCTCTCCCGTACCTTCAACCTCCTCGGGTTACACCGGGAGGATCGAGGGGGGTATTGAGGAGTGATCGTGAGGGGTGCGCCCCTCAATGATCCCACCACGACGCCCTACGTGCCAGGCACGGTTCTTGGACCGGCCAGGACGTTATGCGCAAGTGGATGGAGAAAGCCGAGAGGGCTGTCGCTGTTCCCCCTTCTTAGGAGGAAGGTTCTCGGAATATGCTCTTGTTCGAAGGGCTTAACGGTCCCACTGCAAGATGCTGTGACTTCCGAGATCCAGAGGAACTTTTGCCGAGGTTATGGCGCTGATTCGTCAGCACAACGACCTCGGGGAAGGATCGCCGCTCCCCACAGCAGAGCCACTCTCGGCTCGAGTGGTTTTTGGGGCCCGAGAGGGAACCCAAAATCGACGGTGGGTCTGCCGCGATCGGAGCTTGCCGACTGTGTTGAACCAGGTAGTCTCTCGTCTCCGGACAAGAAGGCTATCTCAGTTCTGGCCGGTCGAACAAGCTACTTCACCTCCTCTACTGCGACAGAGGCGTTTCTACGTGTCTTCGGACACCGTATTTGAATACCCCAATCTTCGGTCCTCCTGAGGTTTCGACCTCGACGAGGACTGGAATGGATCGGAGGACGGTAATCGGTCTCTCCTGTCAGGTGTCGATCAGGCCCCCCCAACCCACGACGTTCACAGTGGCGGCAGACCCTTACTACAGTATGAGTTCGTAACCCTCCTCGGGGAAAACTTTTTCTCCTGACGATACGTTTTCCCAGGCTCTGAGAGGCCATCGCCGTAAGGCGATGGCTGCTCCTTTCTTCCCAACTGCTAGTTCCGCTGGGAAGTCGAGCCAGTATCCAAATTCCTCCCCATTCCCTCTCTCCTTACGGCTACGAGGGAAAGGGGAGGGATCCTACAGAGCTTTCTCTGTAAGATCCCACGTTAGGGCTGCGCTACCGGGGGGACCTTCGGGTCCTACCTGACGTAAGCCCCGGTCGTTGAGGAGGGATCCTGCCCCTTTCTCGATTTCTACGGGAATCGGGAGGATCACCAGCCGATATCGTTTGACGAATTCGGTGGGGGGTTTCGCAGATGCTTAGAATTCTACGGAATTTCTAGCGCACTCAGACGTGTTCAAGTTTTTTACGATCTCCAAACACTTAGGCGAGACCACGGTCCAAAGTGAGCGAGAATCCCCGATAATTGTTACACGATAATCGGGAACCTCGCTTATGCTCGAATTCCTGTAATTTCTAGCATTTTGGAAGAAGACTGTCTGCTGAAAGAAGAGTATCTCACAGTAGGCGATTAACCTGGAATAGAGAAGAACGGACGGGAACTTCCAGTTTGGCTTGAGCTATCGTCTTCGGTATTCTGTTCACCATTGAAGCTTTCCTTTGGGAAAGACTTCTCCTTCACTCTCTTGACTAGAGAACGAAGGCGGTCGATCTCCAATCCTTATTCTCATTCCTCGAGAGGAAAAGAATTTTAGGATGGAGGCCGTGTACAGAACCTACAAATATACTCGTATATTACTTTAGCGACATGATTCTTTTAACAGTTGAATTGTCCGGGGGGTAGGCGCATACCGTAGTTAACTCTACGGTTTTGTGACCGAGACGAATTGTATCTAATTGAACTGCAACTCGGGTTGCCTGCAACCTCCCAGCAGTTATCAGTTTCGATTTTAGATACTTGGTATTGTCATGACAACACCAATCAGCTTTTGTATTTACCGAAATCCGTTTTGGTTAAATATAATTGCTCGAGCGTATTCTTTATGCTCGATGGTTCTAGCCGAACGCATTCCTTCGTGGAATAATGGATTACCTGGCAACTCAGGATGACGAGTCACCGAGAGCTAACTGCGTATTGAACTGCCTGATAGCGGCTCAGTATCAGCTAGGTCGGAGATGCACGGTCGGTTACGTCTCTCTCTCCCCTGGTTGATTGACTACCGAACCGTATCTCTGCCCAACAATCATGACTTAGGTCTCTGATTAACGGGGATTCTCGCAATAATGAAGGACCATCTACTGCTGTGACGCTCGAGTTTCATCGCCTTTCAACATTGCGAGAATTTCAACAGATATATCTCTTTGGACTCTTTCATCTTCTGTTTACCGCACGGTAAACAGAAGTCTGTACTAGTCACCCGCTGCATGGCACCGCGATAATGCGAATGATTTTAGCAGACATCTGAGTTTGTCTTCAAAATATCTCGTATTCGTAGGTGTGCAATTATTCATTGCTCGCCCCCGAATTAACAGATATGTCAGAAGACATCGCCTACTCTCCGACCTGACAGCTCTACTTCCAAATGTTCAGCCCATGAGAAGCAGTTCTTCAGGCAGTATTTCCTGTCTTCATTACTGAAAAGCGCTCGCTGTTATTGCAACTACGATCTCACGGACAGCAATGAATAGCGGTTAGCGTTCTCAGTCTTTTGTAGCACAGGTTCAGAATCTTTGAGAATCCTTCTCTCGGTTCAGCTGTGAAGACGTAGGTTGCATTTTCTGTACACCTTCGTCTTCAACGACACATAGTGTTGTTTCTCCTTAGCCGAGAATCAACTATACTATGAGATATCTTGCCATCAGGGACCCTCGGTCTCTAGAAGGCAATTGACTTTCGCCTGTTGGGCACATGCCTTAAGAGATTCCCCATCACCTTGCTTCGGCATCGGTGACGAACAAATTATTTGTTTAGTCTCTTGGCATAACCCTTTTAAGGCGAAGGTCACGTGACTTGCTCGGGTGCTTGGACAACTTGCCTCCTACCGAACGCAGTCAGTCGGCAGCTGTCAGAGCGCCCAAGTCTGTTTACGAACTTCGCTGTGGACTTAGTTCGGTTGTTCCATAACAGTCTTTTCTTCGTCCTAAACGGCTTGTCACAGTACCCATACCATCGACACCCACCATTGAGTGTCGTGTCCTATCCACTACCGAGAAGAACAACTTCGCTGCAGACGGATAGACCAGTTATGGGTACAGGACATCACCGAAGTCGAGAAGAGGGATAGGTCATACGGACCATTCCCTTCTTTTCCTCTGAGGTAATTGCATGACTTTTCCTGCGAAGTCAAGCATCCAGGGATGGGGATTCGTGACGCTCGATTTTCGTACCGAATTCGTAGCGAGACTAAACCCTTCGGTTCCTAACGATCGGTTAGAGTCCTTCACAATCCCCTCCCTAATGGACTTCACCGCCTTCGATGCGAAGGAGATGCTGCTTCGCGCGTTTCTGAAGAAACTCGACATCCCGGCAGGCATGAGTGTTGAAGACTCTTCGTCAGCACCAAGATGACCTAGAAGTACACTCCCTCGAGTTACACAAGAACTTCTCCGTGGCGCAGGTACTGAAGGCAGGGGTCTGGTACAACCAGACCACTGGCACCTCCTTCTACCTTTTGGATATTGCCCACAGGTCCTTGGATCGTTTTCCTTGGGACCCGTGGTGGCTGCTCAACACGTGTAGCTAACCCAGACCCTAGCAGGCTGAACAGCATCGAGTCCTGGTGTGACTGTAAGAATAGATAAGTGAATGAGAGAGTGACTGGCTTCTCTTCCTATTCTTTTTCTCCCCCTCTACCTGTGGGTAGAGGGGATACGGTCCCATCACCTTGCTGGATAAGGACGAGATGCCGTGAGCTACTGACAGAGCCCCATCCTATCCCTTTCACTAGGGATGGGAGCGAATATCCACCACTTCCTCCTACAGGGGGGGGAAGTGGATGCCAACAAGAGACAAACCATAACTTTATGTTGCCTCTTGCAATAGGAACTTGTTCTTGTTTGCTGGTACGAAGAGATACGCTTGCCTCTCTCTTAGTACTTGGTCCAGAGGTCTGACCATTGATCCTGCGGTGCACACCCCGATCAATCGGACAGAGGCTTGGATCCCTCCCTCGCTCTTACGACCAGGGAGGCATTCCAAGGTTGGGCGAACACCAGTCTGTTCACAAAAGACTCAGATTCCTCCCACCAAGAAGTGAGTCTTCCTATTGTAAAAGGACCGAGGTTTGTATGCCGTGTCGGAAACAAATGACAATTTGTCCAAAATTGCATTTTTCCTAACTATACAAACCTGAGGTCCTTTTACACATAGTCCCACCTCATGCCACCCCTCACTCTGCAGTTTTTGCTTGGGCCAAAAGCAAAGTGATTTGTTTACCTCCCAGTCGCGCGCAGCGCGCCTGTCCGGACAAGCAGTTAACTACCGAACCCCTTGTTCGAAAGCTTACGACCTATCCAGCTGCCGCTAGTACCTTCCTATTGTAAAAGGACCTCAGGTTTGTATAGTTAGGAAAAATGCAATTTTGGTCAAATTGTCATTTCTCTTTATTCTCCACCTCGAAGACTTCGAAGGTTTCATCTTGTGTAAGGATGAAGCCTACCATTTCTATGAAAAAGGCTCTAAGAGGTTTTGGGGAATGGCTCCTTGCTAAGGAGAGAAAGGAAGACAGTGTTTTTCTTCCCTCCCGTCTAAGCTGACTGGCAGACTAGGTTTCTGGTAAGAATCGGGGGAACCCGGCTGGCCCTTCGCTCTCTTCATCTGCGGACTCGGACTTCTCTTCGCTGGTGGATTCCGCTCGTCGATCCGCCCTCCTGTCTGCCAAGACTACGTGGGGGATGAACGAGCTTGACCACCTGCTGAAGGGAATGTTCCGAGTCCTGGAAGTTTTTAACTTCCTTGATTGGTCTTTAGGAGTTCTGGCCAAGAAGACTCAGACCCCGGATTCCCTTTCTCCTGAGGATCTTAACAGAGTCCTCACTTGCATGGATAAAGCAGTGAGAGATGGCTCGAGTGAAGTCTCTTCCTTTTTCGGAGCTGGAGTGATAAAGAAGAGGTCAGTATACTGTTCGTTTCTGACGAAGGCAGTATCTCATGCACAAAGAGCCTGCCTTCTTTATGCTCAACTCTCACCTCTTCTCTTCCCCAAGAAGATCATACAGGATGTCTCGAGTGCCCTCTCAGCCAAGGCTACTCAGGACATGTTAGCCCAGTCGGCCAGGAAGCCTCGTTCTGTTTTCCAACCCAAGACCAAGAAAGAGACTCCACTGAGGCAGGAGCCCTTTCGAGGAGGCCCCCCTGCCAGAGTTTCTTCAGTTAGAGGAACTAGACCCTTTAAGAGAGGTAAAACCTTCTCTAGGTCAGTCAAGAGGAAGGAAAGAAATAGCGTTCAAGGACTCCAGACATCAGTGGGTGCCAGACTACTGAAATTTGCCGACGTCTGGGCCCACAAAGGGGCAGACAATTGGTCCCTCTCGATTGTCAGCAGAGGATACCTCATTCCCTTCTCATCAAGGCCACCATTGACGACGACTCCGAGGGAGTTGGTGGCCAGGTACAAGGACCCCATCATGAATCAAGCCCTTTCTCTAGCAGTAGATCTGATGCTAGAGAAGGAGGCTATAGAACTAGTGAAAGATCCCCGTTCTGCGGGTTTTTACAACAGACTGTTCCTAGTTCCGAAGAACTCAGGAGGATGGAGACCAGTTTGGATGTAAGCGCCCCCTGAACGTCTTTGTGGAAAAGAGGAAGTTCGCCATGGAGACGACTTCCTCAGTGTTGGCGGCTCTTCGTCCAGGGACTGGATGGTGTCCCTAGATCTTCAGGATGCTACTTCATGTGCCTATTATCCTTCTTCACGGAAATTTCTGAGATTCATGATGGGAGGAAGGATCTTCCAATTCGAGGCCTTGTGCTTCGGCCTGTCGACTGCACCCCAAGTTTTCACGGGGTTAATGAAAAACGTGGCGCAGTGGCTGCATTTGGAGGGAGTGAGGGTGTCACTCTACCTCGACGACTGGCTAATCCGAGCAGTCACAAGAAAGATGTCTGGAGGACCTACAAAAGACCCTTACCTAGGCAAGTTCTTTGGGGCTTCTGGTGAACTTCCAGAAGTCCTCAATTAATCCCAGTCAGAGCGGATTTATCTGGGGATTCGGATAGTTTTCTCTGGCTTTTCGGGTGTATCCGTCGCCAGAGAGGGAAAAATAGCTCGTTGCCACGAGAAACTAACGACCTTCCTAGAGAAAGATGCATGCACAGCGAGGGAGTGGATGAGTCTGCTGGGGACACTCTCCTTGCTGGAGCAATTCGTTTCTCTAGGAAAGCTGCATCTCAGGCCTCTACAGTTCTTCCTTCACCAGAACTGGAGGCATCTCTCCCAAGATCTGGGAGTTCTCCTTCAAGATCTCAAGGGGAATCAAGAGGACCTTCGTGGTGGCGGACCCACTCCGATTTGTGGATGGAATATGTCTGCACATGCAGAACCCCAACCATGTGTTGTTTTCCGACGCGTCAGAAGCAGGTTGGGGAGCGACGCTCGGGACAAGAGAAGTGTCAGGCACCTGGAAGGGGAACAGGTGTCCTGGCACATCAACAAGAAAGAGTTGATGGCAGTTTGGATGGCATTAAAAGCCTTCGAGCCCCACATCCGAAATGCTATAGTTCAGGTAACTCAGACAACACCACAGCCTTGGCGTACATCAAAAAGCAGGGGGGACGCACTCCTTCTCCCTGTACGAAACAGCAAAGGATCTTCTGCTGTGGTCTCAGGCAAGAAGATCAGTCTCCTCACCAGATTCGTACAGGGAGAGAAAGGAACGTCAGGGCCGACCTCTTGAGCAGGAAGAATCAACTCCTGCCTTCAGGAGTGGACCCTCCATTCAGAGGTATGCCAAGGACCCTGTGGAGAAGATGGGGCAGACCTCACATCGACCTTTTCGCAACAGCAAGGAACGCAAGGGATAGAACTTTACTGCTCCCACCCCGATCTCAGACCCAGGGGGAGTGACAGTGGATGCGTTTCTCCTAGACTGGACAGGACTAGATGCTACGCCTTTCCCCCCTTCAAGGTACTGGGACAAACCTCAAGAAATTTGCGATCTCAGAGATGACAAGAATTGTAACTCTGGTAGGCTCCGTTCTGGCCCGCCCAAAGTTTGGGTTTTCACTTGAGGTACTGGAATGGTTGGTGGGAACTTTCCCCAAGAGCAACTTTCCAACAAAGAGTAGATTTGCTCAGACAACCCCACTTCGACAGGTATCACAAAACCTCTCGCTCTCAATCTGACTGGCTTTCGACTGTCAAAAGTCTTGTCAGAGCGAAGGGGTTTTTGACAAAGGTTGCTAAGGCTATCGTCTCAGCTAGAAGGCCTCGACCCTTAAAGTCTACCAGTCGAAGTGGGACGTTTTTTTTTTTTCGCCGGTGGTGCAGGAACCAGAAGTTTTTCCTCTTCCAGTACCTCTGTGACTCAGATCGCAGACTTCCTTGTTTTCCTCAGAGAAAAATGCGGTTTGGCAGTCTCTACCATCAAGGCTATCGAGCATGCTGGCTGCAGTGTTCAGACATAGGAACTTAGATCTTTCGGATAACTAAGATCTGCATGATCTATTAAGATCTTTTGAAACTTCCAAGAAAGCTTCAACTGAAGTTCCAAGTTGGAATCTGGATGTGGTTCTTCGTTTCCTGAGGTCCTCGAGGTTCGAGCCACCCCAGTTAGCCTCGTTCAAAGATCTTACGAGGAAGGCTCTGTTTCTCATGGGCTTTGGCATCTGCTAAAAGGGTTAGTGAGCTTCATGCCCTAGAAAGAGGGTAGGTTTCAAAGGAGATTCCGTGATTTGTTCCTTCCTTCCTTCGTTTTTAGCAAAGAATGAGAACCCCTCAAATCCTTGGCCAAGGAGCTTTGAGGTTCGTGGATTATCTGCCCTTGTAGGGAAGAACCCGAAAGACTCTTTGCCCTGTTAGGAGTTTAAAATACTACCTTCAGAAGAAGAAGACCCTTAAGGGCATTGAGGACAGACTATGGTGCTCTGTAAAGGACCCCAGTGGAGATACCCAGTTGTTTTAAAAATGCACTGTCTTTCTTCATTAGAAGTCTAGGTGAAAGAAGAGGACAACATATGGTCTTGTAATGAAAAGAACTACTCTTTTTTTTTTTCTTTCAAGCTCCTGAAAGTCAAGGCTCACGAGGTGAGAGCCATTGCCACTTCCTTGGCCTTCAATAAGAATATGTCTCTTCAGAATTTGATGAAAACTACATTCTGGAGATGCAATTCAGTATTTGCCAACCACTACCTTAAAGACGTCAGGATTACGTATGACGAGTGCTTCGCATTAGGCCCGTACGTATCGGCGGATTCGGTGCTGGGGCAGGGAGCTGGAACATATCCTTTGTAGTTTTTCCCTTTGGTATTGTGTTTATATGGTTGTATGAAAAAGGATGCAGGCAGGCATCTTTTTTTCTGTTCGTAGTGCTAACAACTTTAGTTTTGTTAGGTGATCAGATTTGGTTTGAAGCTCCCTGCAATGGTAGTGGACAGGTTCTGTCATATAAGAGGGCGAACCCCCGTTGACATGATCCGACTTGGATTCTACTAAGTAAGCGGATATCAAATCCCTTTAGTAGACCCAAAGAGTCTTTTCAGCTGTAGGTCACGCCCTCGCTGTAGCTCTTCTGGCTATGCAGACTAATAAACAGTACCTATGAAGTCTTCAGCCTCAACAGGTAAGAACCAAGGTTTTTTATACCCTACAACAGGTGTTGTTTTACCTTTTCTTTGTTAAATTTCTGTCTCTTACCCTCCACCAAGGGTGTCAATCACTAAGTATATCTGACAGGAAAGTTCATGTACAAAAATGATATTGTTATTTTACAATAAAGTTTTGTACATACTTACCTGGCAGATATATACGATTGATGGCCCGCCCAGCCTCCCTCAGGAGACAGGTGGAAGAGAAAAAATCTGACAAGACAGGGGCATTGGTTCTTACAAACCCGCCACCCACCGGGGGCGGGTAAAGGTGGATCACCTGACCTACCTGTCGCGTTTGCCGCGAGTTTTGAATTCTGTCGTGACGTCAGAGACGTAAGCTAAGTATATATCTGCCAGGTAAATATGTACAAAACTTTTCCATTGGTAAAATAACAATATCATTTTTATCTTTATTTTCAAAGGATCTGCTAAACCTATGATGATGAAGAACAGATATCACCTACGGATTGGGTCCTTTGGATCTGAACGGTCGTGTAGCCGTTGTGTCACACCTCTTAGCTGCCCTTGTCACTACATTGGACCCACAGCACTTGCGCCGTCTAGCCACACGAGTCATGTCAGATTCCTGTTTGTGGGTTTCAAGATTATTCAGGTAAAGTGTGATGAATGAGTTTTGATTCCTGCAATTATCAGTCGTCGATGGTATAATACTCCATAGGAGGGTCTTCTTCTTCTTCTTCCCAGCTTTTTCCCATTTTTATATGGGGTCGCCGTTTCGGATGAGCCGTTTCCATCTATTTCTATCTTGCACTTCTGCCTCATCAATTCCCTTCTCATGTAAATCTCCTCTCACACAGTCCTTCCATCTCTTTCTTGGTCTTCCTCTCTTTCTTCTTCCTTGCACCTCCACTCCCATAGTATGTCTCCCAGCGTGGTCCTCATCTCTCCTCAACAGGTGTCCATAACACCTTTAGAGGAACATTTAACAGTTCTTTGGACCTTGTAATGACCTAATCACTTTTAGGTATATTTTGTTAAAATACATAAAACCTGTTATTCTCAAACCTTGTGCTGTCTCACTTAAACTTGAAAATAATGATAGTCGTCCCCATGTAGGAGTCTATCATTTTTATGCTTTAACCAATCAATAAATATGTTACCTTTAATATTGTGCGTAGTAGTTATATAGGAATTGTGTGTTTTGATGTACTTTCAAAATATATATAGTCTGCTGTATCTTCCATTCAGATATTTTGACTCCAATGTGTACATTCATGAAGACATTCGAGAAGGTGTTGTACGAGTGTGCAGAATGTTGCTCCACACACGTTATCCAAAGTATAGCACCGAAGGATACGAAGCTTTATATGCTCGCCCACCAGTAATTTACACCAGTAGCACTGTTCGACCTGGTCTTCCACAACACATAGCTGGAATGGTGAGACATTTTTTTTAAAAACAATAATGTTTTATCTTCTCGTCGTAGGTATAGACCCATTGCCAATGTGTTTGTCAAGATAAGAAATTTTGTATGAATTTACTTATTGAAATCTTTTATTCTCGAGATATTACTTTTACATAGTGTACAAAATGTTTTGTGGATTTCCAGTTGGGTCTTGGATCAGGATGTGTGCGTGTAGTGCCATGCAACACTATCGTTGGGTCTCCTGTTGCAATGGACACAGCTGCCCTCGATCGGATGTTGGCGGAAGATGTTGCAGCTCAAAAGAAACCTCTCCTTGTGATTGCTAATGCAGGTGAGATCTGTGTAGATGTGCCTCTTGTAATTGCGCAGATTTGGGTATGGAAGCACAGTGTGGTGCCCTTGCCAGTAGGGCAATGAAAACAACTTGATTAAATACAGCATTCTGTATTTATTGAGTGCCAGTGATTCAAAGGAAACTCGTGTAGATAGGGACTTGATGGTATGTCATCTTAGATCATATATACTAATTTGAAAAATTTATTACTAATGTTATTTTTGTTACTCTGGAAATCATTGATCACTTTTCCGTTTTTATTTTGTACCATTTATATGTAAATTATGACTACAAATAAGAGATGTAATTCTCTTCTTAATTCATTTGTTCCTGGATTCATAATTTTTAGGTGGGGGAGCAGTCAGCGGTGTAGACAATGTAGGAAGGATTCAGGAGCTCTGCAATACTTACGAAGCTTGGTTGCATGTTGAAGGACATGCCCTCGCGGCTTTAACTCTCCCAAATGCACCAAATCTGGTATGGTATCCTTTTTTTCTTCAATGATGGCATGATTGCTTTGAGCAGCTCATTACTCTCAGGAGTCATTTAGGAGCTTATTTTATAGAAGAAATCCTCAAACATCTGCTTTTATTTTTAGACGACATTAATGGACGCAAGATGTTAAGTTTGAAACAGAATAGGTTTAGGAAGAAGTGGGAATCATATCTCATTCAGGAAGTATTTATGCTCTTTTCAGAAATACAGAAAGAAGGACAGGGGTGTTAAGCTTTAATGATGAAATGGTTTTATCAGTAAAACAAATATTTTTTATATTTTTTATTCCTTAGTTTTCAGTTATGTGAAATTACTGTCCTTGATGTAAGGTTTTGAGTTAAACATCTGCCATATTTAAACTTACTTTTCTTTCTTTTTTCCCATTTCAGCCTGCCAAAGTTGGAGACAGCATGACACTCCCATTTGTCGTTTATGGATTGGGTGTTCCTTCAATTTCCATCATGTTGTATCCTTTTATCAAATACAGCTTGTGTTATAATGTAAAAGCTGTTGCCATCTGTTTGGTCCTGAATCATTAGACCCTAGTTGTCATAGCTTTTCCCAGTTTTTGAATTATGGGTACTGTTACAAAGTAATTCCGTAGAAGTTATTTTTTTTTTTTTTGAATTATTATTAGTCTGCTAATCAGACCACTTGAGTTGAAACACCTGACTGGTACAGGGCTGACCAGGATGCATACATGAATAGCAGGTGAACTGTTGTCAGATGATGACAACAGTTACAGTTTTAAGTTGAAATTTCTTAGTGTTAGTTCATTGTAGCAGATAACACCAAAGATATCTATGTTTAATTATGATGATATGCAAGAAAGTATTGTAAGTTTTTTGGATGGGATCCCTCCCTTTCAGAATTTGGTAGATGTTAGATCAATACATATATATACACTTTGTATTGCGTAACACGTAATCAAACATTGACCCCTTATTGAGATTAGATTAGGTTAAATTAATATACACTTTTTATTCCTTTAGATATCAAACATTGTAATGATTTGCAAGGAATTGAAGTTGTGTGGATGGGATCCCATATTGAATCTATTATTTATGTTAATGTAAACTTTGTATTCCTTAACATCTACTCAGACATTGTACAGGGCTTGTGAAGCATCAGCCGTTCATGCAGCTGGACTGACAGCTTTGAACCTCCACGTCCGTCTTGTATCTCTTCCGCTGTGGTCTACATTACAGGTTATTAAATAGAAGAAGATTGTGCTTTTCATTTCATCCTGCTGTTAATAGAATCTTTGAAAATTCTTTCGACTTCAAGTTATTTGCTTTTAAATTGATACTTCAAGTATTGTGTTTAAAGTGCATGATGATAATTTCTTGTTAATATTTTTCGCAGGTACTGGGTCAGAGTGGTGTGGTTGCTCGTTTTCAACATGCTTTCGAATTGAGCCACGCCCTGCAACAGCACCTAGCAACTCTTCCTAAAATACGCTTACTTGTAAGTTTCCTTGGGAAGGCGGAAAGTTTTTACCCTTTATGATAATTGACATTAATTGCTTTTAAGACTTGATTATATATAATATATAGGGACTTTGTTGTATAATTTTGCAAATTGAATTTTCTTATTTTTTTTTACTGTTAGTATTTTCAGAGTCCCACCCCACCTGGTGGAGGAGTTGCTATAAGTATCCAAGATTTAGCTAGTAAACCAGTTAGCACAGCAGTAAGTATGCTTTTCTGTAATGTAAAGCACATGCTTTCTAAGATTTATAGATTAATGATACCTATAAATGGTGGCATAATTGTTGATATGTTGAATATTGAAAACTATTTATTGAGGTTTGTTTAGCTTTTCTTTAAATGCAGTTATTGTATTTTATTGTTAAAACATTGATCTTATATTGTCCTTGGTTTTCCTCACAGCTCCCAATCTCTAGTTTCCATTCCCACCGGCTGCTCAACTCCTTAATTTTACCTTTCTCCAGTTTTCACTATTCATTTTAGAACTGTCCCTTGGGTAGGGGCTTTGAGAGTCTGTAGATAAAATTCACTAGTCTTGTTAGACTACAGTAACTTGTGGTAATAAGAATTCTCATGACTAATGTTACTTCCTTACCATTGCAGCAACTTCTGGAGACTGTCAGCGGAGCGGTAGTATTCCAGTATGTGGATGAAACAAATTCTGGAGGGAAAAATCCAGAATATTATGATAATTTGAATTCTTGGGTAAATATCACTTAGCATTTCTTTATTCTCAAAGCTTCTGAGATTTTCAGTATAATTTTTCTGCTCTAGAATAGATTTTTGCAGTCCTCATTCTTAATCTCATGTTAATATTAAGTGTAAGTGTAAATTGTATTTCAAATAGGGCCTCCCAATTCATCACTAAGTTCAGTAAAAATAGGTGTCCTTTGAAGTGACACACACATTTCAAGTTTTTCTTATTTGTTTTGTTTCAAGAAAATATTATATGCCCATCGAATGTCAATTGCTTTTGGGGGAAACGGTTATATCTGAAATGACTTATATAACCAACCTCATGATGTTATTACAGTGATTTAACATTGTTGTGACCATTCAGTGAATAACACTGCTGTGATTGTGGTGCTAGAAAAGAGGAAAACGTATCTTGTTTTTCTTTTGATAGTACAAGGGTGTTTTGTACATGCAACTTCCCCGGCAGATATATACTTAGCTTATGTCTCTGACGTCCCGACAGAATTCAAAACTCGCGGCACACGCTACAAGTAGGTCAGGTGATCACCCTCTCCCGCCACCCAGCGGCGGGAATAGGAACCATTCCCGTTTTCAGAACAGATTTTCTCTGTCGCCGGTGCTGGCAACATCATTGTTAGTTCCTCCTGCACGGAATTCTGCTTGCTTTGCTAAGGATTGTTTTTGGTGAAGTATTCTTTCTTTGGCTTTGGTATACGCTGATTTGGACCGTTTTTTGGATTTGCTTAGGATTCTTCATTATGGCTGATTATTGTGCCTGAAACTCGTTTTAGAGTTTGTGTGAAAGAAGGATGTAAGGTGAGACTGCCGAAAGCTTCGGTGGATCCTCACATTATTTGTGTTAAATGTAGGGGGAATGAATGCTCAGTTAGTAACACATGTGAGGAATGTTTGAGTTTGACTGAAATGCAATGGAAGAGTTTGACTGAGTATGTAAATAAGTTGGAGAAAGATAGAATTAGGAAAGCTTCTGCAAAAGTTCAAGTAGGTCCTGCTCTTTGGATCAGGACAATCTTTCTATTTTCAATGTAATTTCTCCTACTGCTAACGCAGGTTCAGCTCCTTCCCCCTGCAGCGAAATCGTAGATTCCTCTCAATCGGAGAAAGCTGCAATGGAAGCGTCGATCCGTAATTTGCAAAGGCAATTACGAGAAATGGAAGGTAAGAGTGAAGTGTGCAGTGAAGTGTACAGTGTCCCCAGTGTAGTGGAGGGGGCGTCTGACCGACTCCACATTGCTCCTAGGCCTAGACCTCTTTCAGACTCCCATGACCAAGGGAGGAGGAATGTTGAAAGCCGCAAGGGGGATGTAGAGTATTCCCAACGGTCAAGCGTCCCTTCGGCAGGTCCTGTAGACTCGTCCCAGGCTGCCTTGGACAGCTATAGACAAAGCGTCCTTAGGAAGTGTTTTTCCGACTCGGATTCTTCTTCTCCGAGACGCGGATGGAGCTCCGCGTCTAAGTCGCGCCCTCTGAAGAGAGCCTGGAAGGTGCCTGCAGGAGACGCATTAGATTCCAGCCCAGAGCCTTTTCCGGAGTATTCTCCCGCTCAGAAGAAGAGAGCGATGAAGTCTCCTGTTTCTTCTCCGGAAGGAATTTGCGCTTCTACCAAGAAGTTTTTGGTAGGACTGCAGGAGCAGTTATCCTTGTTAGTAGGCTCGCTGTCTAAGGAGCCTTCTCGCAGGAAGGACGTCTCTCTTCCAGTAAAGAGCTCTCTTAAGAGACGGTCGTCAAGTCGGCGTTCGGACTCTGGTAGGCGTCTCTCTCCTGGAAGGCGCTACTCTCCAACAAGATCGTTGCTATACGCTTCTCCTTTTCGAGAACGATACTACTACTCCGACCAGAAGAGCTTCTTCTAGTAGGATCCCGCATTCGTCTAGACGCCCGAATAAAGGGCGCAAGCCCCTCTCCTGACAGGAGCCAGGATAGTCGATCCTTACGTAGGAGTAAAGAACTTTCTTCTCCTTATAGGCGTTCTCAGAGAGATAGAAGCGCCTCTCCTTGCTATCTTAAGGAACAGGATAGTCTCCGCTTTTCCCGGGGACGCAGAGAGAGAGAGAGAGGAAGAAATCTCTCCCCCCAGACGTTCTCTGAGAGATTTTAGCGCCTCTCCTAGCAGGCGCCATCGTGATGTAAGACGGTATTCGCCAACTAGGCGATTTACTCCTTCCAGGCGCCCAGGACGGGACGCTAGCGCCTCTTCACACGCAGACTGCAGGAAACCTGAGAAGAGCATGATTGGTTCGTATGCCCTACTCCTGTTAGGCTCTCCTTAGGAGTTCCGAGTTTACCTTCTCGCAAGAGTCTTCGAAAGGAAGTAAACCCCTCTCCTGGCAGGAGCCAGGATGAGAGCAGACTTTTTTTCTACCCCATACGCGCCTGATAGACGCCACCGACGTGACGCTAGCGCCTCTCCTCACAGGCGCCAAGAGCCTGGAAAGAGCCTGTTACGGGATTCTCGCCCTACTCCTGATAGTTTCCTGTAAAGATGCGAACTCTTCCCTCCATCATCGCAGCAGCCTTTGAGAAGAAGCAGGCATTCTTCTTCTGCTAGGCCCCTTCCAGTAGAAACTGTTTCTTCAGGCAATAGGATCGCTTCGGGTAGTGGTCTTCCTTCCTCTACCAAACTTCTTTCGAAGGAAAAGAGCACTTCTCCTTCTAGGACTCCTTCTCCGAAGAGGCATTCTTCTCCTAATGCTACCTTTGAAGAGGTATCTGAGGAGGAAGTCCCTATAGATGCGGGCGTCTCGGATTACAAGAGACTGGCAGCCCTGCTTCTTCAAGAGTTCGGTGACTCTCTTCGTCCTGCAGATCCTCCTTCGCCGGGATCACTGCTTTCAAGCACTAAGCTTTCCAAGTCGTCTTCGTTCGTGAAAATGAATCCGACCCTTTCTATGAAGAAAGCCATCAAAAGCTTGGAGAACTGGCTCCTCTCTAAGAAAGAAGCGGGCAAGATGGTGTTTTCCTGCCCTCCTTCGAAGTTGGCAGGTAAGCCAGGTGTCTGGTATGACACGAAAGAGCCAATGGGATTGGGCCGTTACTTTTCTTCAGCTGATGCTGATTTTTTCATCGCTAGTGGATTCGTCTAGAAGATGCTCTCTTTCTTCGGCAAAGGCTTCATGGGGAATGTGCGAAATGGACCATTTACTTAAAGGTCTATTTCGCACACTTAAAGGCCCATTGATGGATGGATCTACGGAGGTGGCTTCTCTCTTTGGATCTGCAGTCCTTAAAAAGAGATCTGTCTACAGTTTCTTTTTGGCGAAATCGGTGTCTCCTCTACAGAGATCCTCCCTGCTTTATTCGCCCCTGTCTAGTCATCTGTTTCCACAAGAGACAGTGAGAGACATATCTAAGTCTTTATCAGAAAAGGCAACTCAAGATCTTCTTGCGCAGTCGGCGAAAAGACTGAAAACGGCAGTCCCTTTAGCTAAAAGAGAGAAGCCTGCTTTTCAGCAGCCCTTTCGAGGGAGAACGACGCTAGACCCTCTCTTAGGAGTAGAGAGACCCGGTTAAGAGAGGAAGATCAGCAACGCAAGCCCTTCCCTAAACCCGCAATGAGAAATAGTCCTCCAGACTACAGTAGGAGCCAGACTGCTGAAGTTTGCGAAAGTCTGGGCTCAGAGAGGGGCGGCACAAATGGTCCCTCTCTATCCTCGAGAGAGGATACCGTATTCCCCTTTCAGGGAGAAGCCTCCCTTAACAACAACTCCAAGGGAGTTAACACCAAGATACCAAGATTCTTTAAAAAAACCAGGCCTGCTACAACTAGTAGAAGAAATGATGGACAAAGAGGCGATAGAAAGGGTTCAAGACCTGCAATCTCCAGGGTTTTACAACCGTCTTTTTCTTGTACCAAAAGCCTCAGGAGAGTGGAGACCAGTCCTGGACGTAAGTGCCCTGAATTGCTTCATTGTCAAGACGTAGTTCACGATGGAGACGACATCCTCCGTTCTTGCAGCTCTTCGTCCAGGGGATTGGATGGCGTCCCTGGACCTTCAGGATGCCTATTTTCATGTGCCTATCCATCCCTCGTCCAGGAGGTACCTAAGGTTCATGGTACAGGGCAAAGTTTTTCAATTTCGAGCCCTATGCTTCGGTCTTGCCACGGCCCCTCAAGTGTTCACGGGTCTTATGAGGAATGTCGCTCATTGGCTACATATCGAAGGAGTAAGAATCTCGTTGTATCTCGACGATTGGCTGATCCGGGCCCAATCAAAAGATCGATATCTGGAGGACTTGAAATTAACACTGGACCTAGTTCAGTCCCTAGGACTGTTATTAAACCTCGGGAAGTCCCAGATGAATCCCCAGCAAAGCATTGTCTATCTGGGGATTCTGATGGATTCTCGGGGTTTTCGTGTGTATCCATCAAAGAACGACAGGAGAGATGTTGTACAGAAATGACGACCTTCCTAAGAAAGAAACAATGTTCCCGCGAGGGAATGGATGAGTCTTCTGGGGACCCTTTCCTCGTTGGAACAGTTCGTTTCTCTAGGGAGGCTACACTTAAGACCCCTACAATTCTTCCTCAGGGAGAAATGGGATCAGAAGCACCAAGAGCTTTCGGACTCCTTTCAGCTCTCAAAGAGCATAAAGGAGGACCTCAGTTGGTGGTTAGAGCCAAACAGATTAAATCAAGGGCTCTCCCTTCAGTTGTCGAGCCCTCGCCTAGTGTTATTTACAGACGCCTCGGAAAAAGGATGGGGAGCGACTCTAGGCTCGAGAGAAGTGTCAGGCACTGGAGTGGGGAACAGGTGTCCTGGCATATCAACAAGAAGGAACTAGCAGCAGTCCATCTAGCTCTCGTTCACTTCGAACCTCAAGTCTTGGGTGCCGTGTTGCAAGTGAACTCGGACAACACGACAGCTCTAGCCTATATAAGGAAACAGGGAGGGACTCCCTCCTTCTCCCTTTTCGAGAAAGCAAAGGAGCTTCTTCTTTGGACCGAGGAACAGCGAATAACTCTTCTAACCAGGTTCATCCAGGGGGAAAAGAACGTAAGAGCAGATCTTCTGAGCAGGAGAGATCAGGTCCTTTCCACGGAATGGACTCTGCATTCAGAAGTGTGCAACGAGATTTGGGACCTCTGGGGGAGACCCAATATCGACCTGTTCGCAACGAATTGGAATGCGAGGTTGGAGAACTACTGCTCTCCGATATCAGATCCAAAGGCAGTTGCAGTGGACGATCTCCTTCTGGATTGGAAGGGGATCGACGGGTACGCTTTTCCTCCTTTCAAGATAATAGGAGAAGTGGTAAGGAAGTTCGTCTCGGCGGAGGGAGCCAAACTGACCCTCACGCCCCCATTCTGGCCAGCCCAAGATTGGTACACAGAGGTACTGGAATGGATGATAGATTTCCTGAGGTCCCTTCCACTGCGGAAGGATCTTCTCAGACAACCCCACTTCGACAGATACCACAAAAACCTCCCCGCTCTCAGTCTGACTGCCTTCAGACTGTCGAAGGACTCGTCAGAGCGAGGGGGTTTTCACGCAAGGCTGCAAAGGCAATTGCTAGAGCCAGAAGACCTTCAACTCTTCGCGTGTACCAGTCGAAGTGGGAGGTGTTCCGAAGATGGGCCAGGTCCCAGAAAGTATCCTCTTCCAGTACCTCTGTAACTGAAATAGCCGATTTTCTCCTTTATTTGAGGGAGAAATGCAATCTGGCCGTTACCACAATAAACGGATATAAAAGCATCCTCTCATCTGTTTTTAGACCTAGAGGCCTCCAATATCTCGGAGGACAAGGATCTGCATGACTTGTTTAGGTCCTTTGAAACCTCGAAGTCCAAGACTATAAGACCACCTAGTTGGAACCTGGATGTGGTTCTTAGATATTTAATGTCCGAGAAATTCGAGCCTCCTCAAAATTCCTCATTCAGAGACTTGACTAGAAAGTCTCTCTTTCTCTTTGCACTAGCCTCTGCTAAGACAGTTAGTGAACTTCAGGCTTTAGAAGGAACTGTGGGCTTTAAGGAAGATTCTGCAGTATGCTCCTTTAATCCCCTGTTCTTAGCAAAGAACGAAAATCCTTCTAAACCATGGCCAAGGACTTTGAGATTAAGGGACTGTCCTCTTTGGTAGGGAGAGACTTAGAGAGGACATTGTGCCCAGTCAGGATCCTCAAGTTCTACTAGAGAGGAAGAAGCTACTTGGTGGAAATGTGGATAGCCTTTGGTGTTCCGTAAGAAATCCTAAGAGAATGATTTCTAAGAATGTTCAAGCGTTTTTTATTAAAGACATTATCAAAGAAGCGCATGCTTCCTGTGAAGAGGAACATTTAAGGCTTCTAAGAGTCAATGCACATGAGGTCAGAGCTGTAGCTACCTCTTTAGCGTATCATAGGAATATGTCGATACAGACTCTTGTCGAATCCACCTACTGGAGGTGCAATTCGGTTTTTGCATCAAATCACTTAAGAGACATGCGAGTCACTTATGATAAGTGCTTCTCTCTCGGACCGTTCGTGTCTGCGGATTCGTTGCTGGGGCAAGGAGCTGAACCTAATCCTTTATAGTTAGTTAAGTTAGTAATTTTAAACGTTTTTTGGTGTTGTGTTTTATGGTCGATTGGAAGGGGTTTTGGGAATGCTCCTTTCAAATCGTAGTGTTAACAAATGTAGTGTGGTCAGGTGGTCGGGATTGGTTTTTTGTGCTCCTTGTTAGTGGTTTGGACCTAGACTCTGTCATGTAAGAGGGTTAGTCCCCGTTGATATGACAAAGGTGAAGGCTCTACCATGTAAGTGGGTCAGCCCCCATTGGTATGATCCAAGACATGGCTCTGTCAAGTAAGCGGGCTCGCCCCCATTGACACGATCCAGAAAAGCTATCAGTGTCAGATCTCATCCCCACTGAAACTCTTGAGGCAAGCAGACTCATAGACAGTAATCATGAAGTCTTCTGCCCAATAAGGTAGGAACCAAGGTTTTAAATAAGTTTATATATATATGACCTACAACAGATGTTGTTTCCCTGTTTTTATTGTTGTTTATATTTAGTAACTATCTCTTACCCGCCACCAAGGGTGTCAATCAGCTAAGTATATATCTGCCGGGGAAGTTGCATGTACAAAAATGATATTGTTAGTATACAATAAAGTTTTGTACATACTTACCCGGCAGATATATACGATGAATGGCCCACCCAACCTCCCCTCAGGAGATAGGTGTAAGAGAAAATCTGTTCTGAAAACGGGAATGGTTCCTATTCCCCGCTACCCCAGCAGCGGCGGGAGAGGGTGATCACCTGACCTACCTGTAGCGTGTGCCGTGAGTTTTGAATTCTGTCGGGACGTCAGAGACATAAGCTAAGTATATATCTGCCGGGTAAGTATGTACAAAACTTTATTGTATACTAACAATATCATTTTTCCAGATTAGTGTGTATTTTCCAGATTAGTGTACTTCTAGAGTAGACTATGTACGTAAAATATACTAATAACTTTTACTAAAGTCAGGATGTAGGCTAACACTTAAAAATCCTCATTTACAGCTTGGCCAAGTAGTCCGAAGAGATGTGGGCATTATTCCTCTAGAGCTGGTCCAGTTGGAAACAGCTGGGTTAGTGCTGCGTTGGAGCCCCATAGAAGGTCCTGAAACTCACCATATAACAATGGCACACGTTGACCTTTTCATCCATTCACTACATCATCAGTTGGTAAGAGTACTTTAATACGAGCTTGTGTGTATTGTCTACCGAAAGTATTTGTTGCATTTTCTAAGTTGAAAATCTTAGTAGAAAACATAGTCTTTAAGTATTTAATCACCCCTAAACAATCTAACTGATTGTGCAGTATTTTTATAAAATGACTTCACACCTTTAACATTGCAGGATATACTGAACGCCACTGTCAAGCAGAGGAAAACCTTCACAGAGCTTGTAGCATCTGCATCTAATCTTCAGTTAGTGGACATTCCAGGCTGGGCCGGCCTCTCGGAGGCGTTCGTTAGTATACCAGGACCTCCTGGATGACTCCCCCCAACTCAAGAACCATTGTCCGAGTCTGCTCGAGAAGATATAAATTCATTAAATATCCATTTGGTGCAGCAGTTAAAGGCATCTGATTCTGCCTTTTCATTAGGTAAGGCAGTAGGAACACATGCTGTCTTCAAAAAGGATATGTGGCACATTTATGCTGTATGGTGCTGGTGTGCACTCAGTGTAGTCCCAGAACATTATTATTAAAGAATTTGTGGAGAGTCTTTTATAATGAAGATGTAACTCTAGTTGGTACTAAAGTTTTTTTTGTTTTTTTTTAAGAAGTTAACTTGTTGTTCCTGAGTTGCATCATTTTATGTCTTTTAGATATTTATTCCATGAGGTTTTTTTCCCCTGTTTCAACCTATAATTCTACCATGACCCCAAATTTCACTTTTATTTTACAGAAGGTACTTTTTTTGCTTTCCATTAATTTATTAACTGCAGCACTAATTAGTATTGTTATTACTATCCTTCCTTAATGATTAATTCATGATATTTTGACCTGGGCTCCTGCTCAAAAATCTCACCTTTTTGTAGTATGATATCAGAATCAAATGTTGATTTTATTTTACGGCGAGAGGGTAGTGACAGAATGAATTGTGTCAGATTTGGAATGGTGACTGCCGAAACTGATTTGTCTGAACTTCTGTCTTTGGTCATCAACACTGGGAAGGACATTGAAACTTCATCAAAGTTCGGTTGGATCAGATGACAGACATTGTTCAAAAAGGTATTTATGCTTTTGAGTTAACAAGCTGCATTTGGTGATGAATTTTGGTTATTTTTAATTTTTTTATTTTATTTTGGCTACTTTTAAACTTTGTGCTCAAGTTGATGAGGCCTTCTCCCCTCATCCTGCCATCTGCATTGCTTTGTGTTTATTTATACTCTTCATGCATTCCCTTGGATCACCCCTCTTTGCTGTCCAGCTCCATCGAGTTTGCCTTGTTTCAGTTCTCAGCCTTTATTTAAGAACAAATACTTCAGGCAAACCCCTATGTGTGGAAATAATAATGTTTTTATTATGTGGAGGAATTTAACAAGACCACTGAACCACATCACCAGACCTTAAAAAGTTTGTCCAAAGGATCTGTGCTTAGTGAGAATGAAATTGAAAGGAGGCAAAGTTAAAAAGTTAGGTCTTGCTAATTATAGATGGGAACCATTAGGTGTGCATAAAAATATAAGACAGATGGGTATTAGTCCAGAATTTATTACTTTGTGTCCTTATCCAACATCTCTATCTTGATGATGGAGAGAACTCTCAAGACAAACAACTAAACATGTTTGTTAATCAGGCATTGAAGCTGCAACTGAAGATCTGAGGAGAGAGAATGAAGAAAGACTGTGGCAAGAAGGCATTCTGCGACATGTACCAATTGTAGGGTCTGTTTACAATTGGTTTTCTCCACCCCCTCCACCTGGGATCAAAGGGCGCACTCTGGATCTCACAGCTGGTGTCTTAGAGAGTACGGAAAATATTTATCGTTACCATATGCAAGTAAGTAATTTTTTTTTTTTTTTTCCATTGGAATGTGTATCATCACAGTAAGGTTATTATTTAAGAATTAGATTTCTGGTATATTTTTGATTAGTTCCTTTTGTGATCCCCTTTTTAATTTGGATTTTATGCTTGAGATGATCTCGTCAGATTTTGTTTTATTCATATGAAAACCAGAATTAAGTAAGATGCCCTTGGTTTATACTTTCCATAACATGCCCTTAGATTACTTTCCTTACCCTATAGTATATGGTTATGAAAGAAATCTTCAAAGATTGATAAAATTAAGTTTTCCAAGATTAATAAAATTCAAGAGTATGTAAGGGCATAAATGTGAGAATAGTGTGCTATTGAAAGCTACATAAGTGGTCTACCAGCATATCTCAAGAGTTTTTCATATCAGATAGCTCTTTACTATACATTCTGGCATACTCATCCTTCTGTTAAGATAATGTGTTTGGAAGGGTATGGATAATAGGAAAAGATATGAAATTAGTTGTGATAGACTTGGCAATTTTCCAAATTTTTTGTCGTAATTTGTAAACCGACCTTCAAAACTTATATTTTCTGTCTTGTCAGATTCGTCATGGAACAGCTCCTACTAGAGCAGAAAAACTAAACTTCCCCTGCCCCATCAGTCCAAACTCCAGTCACCCCATCGGCATCATCACCCTCACATTCACGTTCATCTTTCCACAATTCGTCCGCCCTGTCTCCGGGGTCAGCACACTCTAGGCAAGCCTCAGACCAACCAAACCAACTACCGCCGTATAAAAAAGCACCCACCTTAACAGCGAATGGTATTACCGCATCCGTTCAAGGCTAGGTTTGTACGTTCTCCTTCTAGGTATTGGAAAACCCCTCCCCCTGCGGTGATGGGTTTACCATTTTGTGATTTCTACTTGAGGTAAACTTTGTTCATGTTTCTATACTCCGTATTCTATATACTGTACTTGACTTGCAAGGAAAAGTGAATTTCTGAAGTTTTTAAGTTCTTGGAGACTGTTCATTTCAACGAATTTCATTGATTCCAGGTTTTGCTCCTTATAATATCTATCTAATAATCTAAAAAAAATTGTAAATTTCAGCATAAGTGCTTTCTTTACCGCTGCTTGTATTACATTACGGAATTATCATGAAGGTGGGTGTGTTTTTTCCATTTGCATTTCTGGTTGGGTGTGAGTCTTTTTGGCTCAGTGAGTGGAATCAGATAGTTTTTTTTTTCTTTTTTTTCAATCATCAACATCTCTACTCATATACCATTGCTATCATCATCATTGTAATAAGTATGTAGCCTGAACTATTGCCACATTAATATGCCTTAATGATTTTCCATGTATGAGAGACCGAAGTCTTATTTGAGGGGGAAAATTGAGTAAATTATTCACATCGATTTTCCAGAAATATTTGCTACAAGGAATGAATGTTTTTGTGTGTTTAGGGGGAAGCAATAAAGCAATGTGTGATTTATTTTAGGACATACAGAAGTCAATCAAGCATTAGGGTGTGCAGCCAAACCTGTACCCCAACATTACACTTTTTTTACTGAGAAATCTAGAAACTGGTTTTTATCAACTGGTCAAGGAAATATAAAATCTAAAATTCATAAGGCACTTTTGAGCTCATGCTTTTATTTTGATTTCCATTCATGTATCTTGGTTTTGTACTTAGTAGTCATTGGTGCTTGCTTGTACAATTGAGCCATAAATAGATAACAGTCTTCTTTTGCCAACCAAGTTTCTATTGGTATCTTTTATTGTAGTAAGTATATCTTCTAAACATGTACACATGGAGGTTTTAGGGTTTATCTGATTTATGCTTTTCTTTATAATAAATGTAAGTACAGCAATGTTGCAACGTGATACTAAGCAAGTATGGAACTTGATAGATTGAACAGTCATTAGATCTTGCTGTTCATAGTGAAGATTATGAAAGCAGATATTCAGAAATTACTTCTATTTTGTTAATGCTTTTTCTTATACTTGTGGTGGGCTAAAGTGCTGAAGGATTTGTTCCCATTGTTTTGCACTTTCTATTATACCAGCAGCAGTTTAATGACTTCAGAGCCCATATATGAATAATTAGAATTTTGGAATAATCCTTCTTGTCATTTTTTTCAAAGTTGTGAGCAGTAGTCAGCAGTTTCATGAATAATCTTTGGACAAGCAAGGCAAACAGAGCACACACAAGTTTTGATGTTTTAACTCAAGCACATGTAATTGACTGGTTGAATGAAGTAAACAAGAAATTTTAAGAAAAATGATACCTATAAAAGATTAGTTTTTCATATGGTCTTTATTACAGTAACAACAAATGTAAAGTCATATTTGGCAAGTAGTAAGTCAGTAAGAATCAGTAGATGGATACATCTTTGTCATCCCTGAAACAACTGATTTTTTTAGAAGCATAAAAGCGTATAAAATTAAATGTTCCTTTTTCAGAATTATTCATCTGAGAAAAAAAGGAAATGGTCCCTTTGAAAGCTAAATAAATTTAACTTTGGTGCTGTTTTTACTAAGAATAGGAAACTTGTAGGGGAAACTTCAAGCTAAAATAACTAAGCCAGATATGATTAGTGGAAAGTGGAAGGTCCTGAAATGTGCTGAGCTTCAGTTAATTCAGAGCTTAACTTCAAGTTTAAATTAAACAAAATGAATCTGTGAATTTTTGAGCTAAACATGTAGTAACTATTAAGGTGGATTCCCATTTTGTTGTCAGTAACATAAATCTCCTGTTGGGAACGCAGACATATTTTTGGAACAAAATGTTGGCTGTGTAGACCAGTAAAACTTGTTGCTTGACAACCAGGTATTTGCCAGTGCTTTAGCTTGTTTTTTTTTTATTGAAGGAAAGGATGTCAATCATTAGGGAGTGTTTGTAAATTGTAAGAGATAAAGTAATTGTTTTTTTTATAAAGGAATAATTGAGAATAATTGCCCGAAGATGATACAACGGTGGGAAAATACTTGGTAATGCACGAGATTTTGAATACTGCATTATCATATTGTAGTTATTTAAAGGTAATTGGATATTGATATATTTTGTAAACAGGTGAGCAATAGACTATGAGTTTAAGTTAACAACATCCCTGAAAATTTTTTTGTACTAAGTACAATATCAGTGGTGGCTCATTGTGCCAAAAACAGGAAAGCATTGTGTATATGTAGTATATGATATGGACATGGCTGTTGGAATGTGGTCAGTTAGAGCTGTGATGCTCCAGTATTTGTGAATCACTACATAAGGTAACAGTGCAAAGTCATGCACAATATGGCAATACTAATGGCTTTGAACACCCGGGTAAAAATGGTATTTATTTACGTATACTGTTTTTGAGGTGTGGTAAGTGCTTTGATGATTTAGTAGCAAACGATATTCTGTAACTGTAATTTATATACTAAGCCAAATTCATGCTTACGCTGAGTTTCATTTGATTATTTTCCATCTCATACCCTAGAAACTTAAGCCTCAGACATTTTCATTGTCATAAAAGTATTTTCTTTGTCATAAAGCACAACCATATGAGAAAGATACCAGTTTTAGTTATAGAAAGTTAATGAAAGAAAGATCTGGAGGTTAGGTTCTTAACTTGTAGGGATCCAAGAAATTAATAGGAATGCATGTTTCAAGAGGCTGTCAAATGATTGTAAAATGGGATTGTAGAATACGTACACTGTTATTTTCAAGATCATTCGGTGTGGTAAGTTGGTTTATGGTATCTTCAGTAAAACAAAACCTAAGTGAAACAGACAGCTATGCAGGTATGGGATTCAAGGCTTCATGACTTAGCAACAGTATATAACATTGTAATCCTTTCATATTCCTGTTGCCATGTCACTAACATTTATGTTAAATCTTTATGCAAAGAAGTCTCCTTAGTTCACTTGAGTACATATAGCCCCCTACCCAAAGGGCATCTGTAAAATATCACTTTGTGTTTCCAGTTGCTTACTCACATTAATATTTACAAACAATGTCTTGGCTTTTTTCTATTATTTATTCTTGTTATTGAGTTGCAGGTAACAAGGCAACTATCAGGATACAGATATACTAGTGTGTCTGGCATGAAATGGTTTTCTGGTGTTTTTTTTATGATTTTCCTCATTTTTTTCTCTGTACTGTATTTGTTTGTTTCTATTTCCTTTTTGGCTTGAAGTATGCAAAACATTCCATTGCTGCTGTGTTTAGCATCGGTCTATATTAGCATGTCAAGACTGCGTTTCCGTTCATCTTGGACTCACTCGGTTGTGTTTTAAGTAACTGCACAGCGTTGCTTGTTGGTCTTCTTTATTTTTGTATTTTTGTAGCTTTAATGTAGGAAAAGAAAATATGTTGATTTACTTTACCCATGTACTCTTCAGTAAATGACACTGCGGGTGGCGCATTTGCGATTGTCTAGCACTTTTTTTTTTATTTTGAATGAATGGTTTTTGCCAGTTTAGTGTTTTTATTTCCCTTGCGTTCTTAGTATTTAAGTTTTCTGTCGGAAGTGTAAGAGGAATGCTGTTGGCATGGTGGAATAAATACCTGGTAAAAAAATTTTATTTGCTTTATTGCTGAAGCAAAAGGTCTTGCTAGCCTAGCATTCATTTACCCTTGCATTAGCGTATAAGTATTTGATTTTGCATATTAGCAGTGTTTGATGAATGTGTATAACTTTGGAACCATTGGTCGAATTCTTTCCGTGTGAGCCACTTTTGTTATTTGTTAGTTTTGGGTAAAATGCAAAACTCTAGATATTCAGAAGTGTATTATTTATTTGTCGAGATGCAAGTAGAACTCCTGATTGACCTCAGTGTCTCCTTGGCATTATATTCTTTTTACTTTTTTTTTTTTTTTTTGCCTTAAAAGGTGATTGCATTTTGCTAGTCAAAGAATAAGACTTGAAATTTAGGAATACAGTAGTTTACAAATGCGGCATTTAATGTACCTTTCGTTGCAAGAGTTTTTCTTTCTTGGAATCACAGTTTTTTTTAATATAGTTTTGTTGATCTTATTTAAGTGCTTGCATTAATGCTGCATTAAGTTTTTCAAAGAAAATTAAGTAATGTCACAGTTAGTGCCTTTTAAATATAAATAATCAGAACATGTGACACTCTGGAACAATCAGTTGTTGACAGACGAATTAACAACAAAAATGCATTTACTTGCATTTTTGTTAGGCATTGTGATTAATCACTTATATCTTCCACCAAAAATGGATACTGTGTAAGAAATCAGATGCATTAGAAACCTGAATTATTCAAGATGCATTTGTATGTATATATATATCCTACATATAATTATCATTGGCTGTTTTGGCTGGCTAAGAGTTAAAAATGCATCTTCGAAAGAGTCTGCTATTGCATAAACGTGAGGGTAGTTTAGTTACATAGATTGAATTATTTATGTTTATTTATTTAGATTGGACCGGTTAGAGTTATATTTATGTGAGTACTCTTCTAGTATAACATATAAGCTCTTGAAATGACTTTTTATTCTACTTTTTAATTTATAATTACATGCCAAGTTACTAATGATCCCTAGGTACAATGCTATGTTAACTGTTCTTGGTTTATTAAAAAAAAAAAAAGCTATTAAGCACTACCAATTGCAATAATGAAACTAATAGTTTGTAATATAATAAAATAAACGGTATATATAAATGTTTGGTGGAAACTGCTTTGTAGAAATATTTGTTTGAATGTGGGGTTTAATTATAATTTTGAAAGAAATTTTGTATCACGTGAAATTGGTATATAACTGTTGGCAATATGTTTTTTTCTGGTCAGTATTAATATTATCCTTCAGAGCAGTTCCTAGTTGTTGATTGTACATAGCTCTTCATTTTTATGAGCACAAATATAAAAACCAAATCAAAAGTAACAGTTCTTTATTATCCTTTAGTGGCATCATGACGTCAGTACACTAGTACAAGTTTGTAGTCGGCGATGAATGGAGACCACTACTAGAGTTCCATCAACCTGGATTACTTATTCTTAGTTTTACCAGACCACTAAGCTGGCCCGAAGGATTAGATATTTTTACGTGGCTAGGTTTGTTTGTTTGTATGGTGCTTTTACGATGCTTGGAACCAGTGGTTATGCAGCAACGGGACCAACGGCTTTACGTGACTTCCAAACCATGTCGAGAGTGAACTTCTATCACCAGAAATACACATCTCTCGCTCCTCAATGGAATGGCCGAGAATTGAACCCGCAACCACCGAGGTGGGACGCCAACACCATACCAAACCACGCCACTGAGGTGCTCTTACGTGGCTAGGAACCATTTGTCCATCTAGCAACAGGACCTACAGCTTATTATGGGAGGAATCCGAACCACATTATATCGAGAAATTAATTTCTACCACCAGAAATAAATTCCTCTGTTTCTGCGTTGGCAAACCAACCCGGAGGAACTTAACCCATTCACACTCAGATATTTCACCTAGTGTGTTGTCTTGTTTTTCACCTTCCAACTTTTTGACATGGTCTGTGTTCATCTTTTAAGAACGAACCCTACGGAGGTCTAGCTTTTTGACCCATTGATGTTAACGAGTACTGATAGTGCACAACAGCTAAGAAACTAGGATGAGGTGGTGGGGTAATACATACCAGTATTGGAAAAATATTTGGCAAAAATCATATATTAGCCAGATTGAGTAAAGTGTATGTACAAAATAAACTGAAAAGAAATGGGCCATCTATGGTGTACAGTGAATTGTTAAGAATAATGGCAAATGCAATTTTTAGATTTTCAAAAACTTTTTTTTACTTCGTATGGAGTTTACCATGGTTGAGTAACACCATAGTGAGTTTTTTAACTACCTGTAATTGTATGGTAAGTGTGATGGGTTTTAAATGGCTAAGATTTCCTTAAATGGATGTGTTTAACTTGTTAATGTGTGAAATGAAAGAAATCTAATGCAAATTTACATTTGTTGTACAAAAAGAGAGAATAAAATATATACATTCTTTGTATAGATTATTTACATCCTACCTACCTCATATTTCACAGTATAAAATATGGATATTTTCGCTTTTAAATCTACGATCAAGGCATAAGTGTATTTACCCCACTGGTACTTGTATAAAATGGTTAGGTAGTTTATAGTTTCTCTTAGAAAACAGACTTAGGATACATGACATTATAGTTCTCAATTCCCACCTAAAAGCCTGGAGATTGTATGGACCTGGCCGCCGCCTTGTGAGGAAAGTGTGGTGTCAACGGCATTAAAAAAGAAATTAAATGCTCTGCGCTGAATGGCCCTTCTTGGCCCCCAGTAGCTGGGCTTGAGCCCGAAATATCATACATCCAAGCAAGTCCCATTCGTTATAAGCTGACTCTTACGACTGGATGGCAAACTGTATTTCCCCGATGGTGGTAATTGATCTAGAAATATCACTTTAAATTCCTAACGGCCGCCCTCCCCCAAACTCTGCACGTTTAAGTATAGAGCAACTGGATTAGTATTGTCTTCGTGGATATTACGAAGCCTTTAGGCTAATACACAAAAATTTATTCATTCCAGTGATTATGGGACGTTTCATATCGTCACAAGGTATTCAGAATATATCCTTTTCCAAGTTTTTTTTAAAAGAGTTGATATACGTTTTGCTATGGAGAGAGAGTGAGGAAACAGCGGCAGCTTGGGATGCAGAAGGGCCTCTCTATCTCTCTCCTTCTGTGTTGGCTTGGGTGGGGGAGGGGGTTTATTAATTGGAAATTTAATATAAATCCTAGAATGCTTTAGTTTTCTGTGCTGAGCAAAAGTGTCTGCCAGAATTTGCAACAAATTCTCAAGTTTTTATTTTCATTCTTGGCCTAGTCCTGGAATAAGATGAAGTGCGACAGATAAGTAAGTGGGGCAGTTGGTTCTCACAAAAGCTCCAAGTCAAACATATGGCCAAGTTTTGAGAAAAGTACCTACCAAATTCCGCGCAGACAACCTACAGATTTGTAACGATAATGCGAATATTTTGTGCAGGTTTGAGCAAGTTCGTTATTTATTAGTAAACATTTGTACTACATAGGCTATATTGGGTTGCTCAATAAGTTATTCTCACGTTCACGCTGTGCTTCACGTCCACATAATTTATTTTTTGTTATATAAATGAGATATTACAGTTTGTAATAAATGCTAGATCTGTAACGCTTTACTAGGTCCAGTAAGGGACTCCGTAAACTACCTTAATTGAAATGTGGGTTGTGGCCGTTCTCGAAAATGTATAGGTCCTAATTAAGATCCTTGAGGCACCTCCGCCCTTGGAGTGATAAGGCTCCTGCTCCTTGTTTAGTTGTTGAATGTGGTTCCACTTTTCATACCTTCAGTAAAGTTACGGTTTAATGCATGAAAATAAATGGCGTTGTGCGAAGTTGTAATTTGTACAGTAGCCCTATATGACGTTCATCAGTTGTAATCAGTGCAGTTTTGTGTTTTTTGCGTTGCTATTAATGGCCAATTTTGCCGGGTGGGTTTTATGCATGTTGTTTGCTCCTGTGTTGTATAAAGCTCTCAGATGGTTCTATGGGAATTTCAAATAGCAGAGTGGTTTATAGTTAGGCGGTTGAGGTGTCCTTTGCTGGTTTACCTTATATATATAATTTTAACTTTTTCTTTTTAGAATGGGGAGGTATATAGAGGGAAGAATGCCATCACAGGCGATTGCTATTATCATTTAGCAAGTGATGTACCTGTATTATATTATATTTACTATTCTGCTGAGTGATGTACCTGTATTATATATATTTATTATTCTGCTGAGGCCAGCCGACTTTTTTCTATTGAAACCTAGTACTATAGTCATTGTTTGATGTGCCCACGAAAATAACTTGCTCGGATTAAGGTTCCAGGTGGTTAATGTCATGTCAGCGTTGCCGTTTTTTCTTCACAACAGTGGCTTTTAGCAGTGTTACCATACGCAGTTCTGATTTTCAAAGAAATCGTAGTCGGAAGCGAACGTTCGTGAGCTTCAATTCCGCTGTCCTCTCAGCTCATGAAGGCACTTTTTAGGCAAGTGCTTCACAAACTTTCAACAAACGTTTTTTCACATACTTTAGGAGGTCAATGATATTGTAAATCGATACAGTAAATTATACGTTTTTTCTCATTCATTTAGACCCTGTCAACATGTAGAAATACAGTGATGCAAAAATTAAAAACATAAAAAGGCAAAGTGAAGAATTTTTTCTTCATGGCCGTGGAATTTATTCCACCACGCGGACGTGGCCTGTGGTCGGAAAAGCCACGGAGGGTTCCCAGATGTCACCAGAAAGCCACACTATTCGACGAAATTCCTCAAAACGGCAACCCTGCATGTAATCTAACTTTGGTTAGTGCTTTTAAGTATCAGTTTGATCCAGGAATTGAAGAATCTCGTGGAACATGTTAAACTGGAACTTTGTTTTTCGTGATCGTAACAATAACTTGTAACGATGACTTATTCTTCTGTAGATTTGGAATTAACTAGAAATATAACAATGGTTTTTCGTTATTCCTCATGTACTCAGAATCAAGAGATCGTAGATACCAAAGACGCCGATGAGTCTCTCGATGACACAGGCGTGTAAATATACCTATACTTGTTTTTTTTCATCTGTCCATCCGGCTGTGGGGTGTTTTGTGGTAACACTGCGTCCGGGCTTTAAATAGTTACGCTACGTTGTAATTTTGTTTTTAGGTAATAAAAGGATATTTGGGTGTACATTTGCAACTGAAAAGTGTTTTAATAATTTACTGTATGCGAATTACACCATTAATATTCGAAATAGGTTATTGTTATTATTGTTGAATGTAAGCTCCCTTTTCGGGGTGGCGAATGGAACAGCCAGACGCAGTGGCGGGAAAATTGCTTCTCTCGCTGTTCACTACGGCAAGATGTCAACGTATTACTTCATTATAAACGTAAGTATTCAGTATGTACTGTTAATTTTTATAAAGTGCGTTTCAGCCAGATACGATATGACGTAACTTGGTTTAGCATCTGTTTGATGGAATTTGCGTCTGGCTGTTCCATTCGCCACCCCCGAAAAGGCAGCTTACATTCGACAATAATAACAATATTCTATTTCGAATATTAACGGTGTAATTCGCATACAGTAAATTATTAAAACACTTTTCAGTTGCAAATGTACAACCAGATATCCTTTATTTACCTCAAACTTACACGTAGCGTAACTATTTAAAGCCCGGGACGCAGTGTTACTCCATACAAAAAACCCCACAGCCGGATGGGGACAGATTGAAATAAAACAGGAGTATAGACCGTCTGTTTGGCAACCACAACATTAGTCGCAGTCAAGGTATTTCATTCGTTTTCGTCCCACAATTCTTTAAATGCACCGAAATTCTGACCGACTTCGGAGTTTTTTTTTTTTTTTTTATTCTTAAATATTCGATTCAAGTGTGTGTGTGTGCGTGTATTTACTTATGGTTTCATGTATACAGAGTAAACAATTTTCTTGGGATATTGTGAAGGTGTCGATCGGACGAATATGCGGTGAACTGTACTATACTCTGTTTTTTCCATCTGTCTATCCGGCTGTTGTGTTTGCGCATGGTAACACTGCGTCCTGGGCTTTAGATAGTGATATTCAGCTTACATTCAACAATTATAATAATATCCTATTTCGAATATTAACTGTGTAATTCGCATGCAGTAAATTATTAAAAACACTTTTCCAGTTGCAAATGTACAGACGGCCAACGAAGAATTGGCGTAGTTTCTTAATTCATTGTTCGTTATGGAAATATTGTTGCCATATGCAGGTGCAGATTATTTGCTTAACAATAAATAACATTCCTTTCAAAGTTAAAGGTGCATATACTTGAAATAAATTACATTAGAATAGAGTAGATTTATTCAACATATTAAAGATAATTATTTTACAAAGTAAGGAAAATATATACCAATGGGTCCACGATTTCTAATTTTATTCTCAACTCTAGCTTCGTGACAGCATACCGAAGCATTTTGAAGTTGACTTTGCTTCCGGTCGAGTCTTGACTCAACGTATCGTACTGCACTGGGATGTTTGTCATTTTTCGTCTCCTACAGCCGATAAACAATACATCCAGTCGTTAACATTCTTTGAAAACGATGTTTGTTTAATTAAACTAATTTTGCCCTTTGATCAATAAAATAATTTGCATGACATAATATTTAGTGGGGCCTAAATTGGACTTCTGATTTTCACACTGATTAGCCTAGGTCTATTTTGAGCAGTATACTCTCTCGGATACGTAATATATATATATATATATATATATATATATATATATATATATATATATATATATATATATTAATCTGCTTTATTTTAATTATTCCATGTTATTCTTGTTTTATTAGCAATGCTCGCCTTTCTTCGTATCCTTTTCATAATTGCTTAACATAATTAACTCAGACCTAGCTATCAAAAAAAAAAAAAAAAAAAAAATCAACGAAATATAATTCAGTCTTATTTTTTATCGAATTCCTTGCATATCACCCTGTTTCATTTGGACACGTTGGAAAGCTGTGGGAGTCAAAACTGACGAATACATTAGAAAGGCTTACTTTCATTAAAGCTTTCTTAGGTTGATCTTTCTGTAGTATTCATTTCTTCTAACTAGAATTAATTCAAATTAGTTTCACATAGTATATCTCGACCTACTACCATAAGCATATTATAAGTAGCTGAAAGGATAAGAAATATGAAAGGTGACGTTCTCGTTTAAGTCTATTTCATGTTTTTATTTCTATTTTTTTCAAGACTGCTTTCTTTTAATCAAGGGTTGCTCTTTGACGGCTACAGGGGGGGGGGGGGGGTGTAACACGAGTGTATGCACATATTTTTGGGGAATGAAAGATAAAGTTTCTTTTTTGAATAGAAAATATTTTATAAACATGCATTTTAAGGCGCCCCGTTGTCGGTGCGGGGAATTTCAAAATAACCGTTATCATTACTGATGCTTTCAAGCCATGGAGTTCGTAGTGAGAAGTCGGCTCGAGTCGCCCGAGATGTAGAGAGAGCGGAGGTGGCGTATAGGAGTGATGGAGGGATTAGGCCGATGTTGATAAAGTATCTCCTAATAAAATGTATGCTTTAGCTTTTGAAGAAAAAAAATGCATGCATCATAGAAACTGTTCCCTCCCTATCTGTGGTATTCACTGGCCACCGATAAAAAACAAAAACAAAAAGAGTAAGCCTAACTGAATCTCTCATCCATCAAAGATACGTTTGCTTATTCATTAGACTTATTCATTAGACACCTATCAAAGATTTCAAGTGGAGATTTAAAAATCTCTTCCTCTCCATCTAAAGTATTCATCAGACAACCAGTCATAGCATAGAGCTAGTCATGATTCCTGGTTTCAGACAATGGTCCGTGACGATGGCCACTAGAATTCAAAAATTCACAAATGAATGTTGTTCAGCAACGTTTACACTGTATTGTCTTGCTCTCTTGTGGTGCTTTTGAGGTGTTCCACCTCTAGGCCCATGTTCTAAATTTTGCCGTTCTTTAAACAATTTGATTCATCTAGGCATGATTCTCTCCGGTTTATTAAGCTTTCTTGATATCTCTCCAACAGCAACTTGCACCGAATGCAGTGCAATAGTTGTCTCTCGCTCATCAAAGGACGTTTCTTAGACCAATAAATGACACATTGACATTAGATTCCCGTGCACATAACATCAAAAGCAATAGAGTGAGGTCGCTTGGTTCACACTGTTAGGAGATCGTTATTTTTTTCTTTTTGTTTTTAAAAAAATTTGATAGCATTTTGTGAGATTCCAATGTTTTCTGAAAATTTAACAAATGGAATAGTTCAACTACCTTCACTTAATATTGAATGATAATTTAAGGTCTATGATTATGCGATACTACTAGTGATAGGTGTCTCCTATCTATTTGGTAATGTATATCTATGGTTGTGATATGACGTTTTTTATCACTTCGTTTCGTTCACGTCAATTTTGCTATATGGAAAATATTATTACACAATAACATAACGTAATGTTCTAAAGATATCAGTGACTGTTTTTAACGTCATTACATACGATTTCTTCCATCTTTGGAAAGAAAATCGATAAATAAGGCATGAATCGTGCGTCAGGCAAGTGAACGAAAAATTATGAAACTCTGCCACGAGTTTTTTGGCCGACAGTACACCCAGATATCCTTTTATTTACCTAAAACTTACACATAGCGTAACTATTTAAAGGCCGGGACGCAGTGTTACCATGCGAGAACACCACAGGCGGATGGACAGATGGAAAAAAAACCGAGTATAGGTTTTTTCCATCTGTCCACCCGCCGTGATGTTGCGTATGGTAACACTGCGTCCCGGGCTTTATAGTTACATTCAGCTGACATTCAACAATAATAACAATATCCTATTTCGAATATTAATGGTGTAATTCGCATACAGTAAATTATTAAAATACTTTCAGTTGCAAATATACACCCAGATATCCTTTTATTTACCTAAACTTACACATAGCGTAACTATTTAAAGCCAGGGACGCAGTGTTACCATAACGCAAACACCACGGGCGTGTGGAAAGATGGAAAAAAACAGAGTATAGTGTTAAGTCAAGCTGGAAAATATGTATCATTCTTTGATGGTAGTTTATTGACTCATTACTCTAACCATTATAACTCTTTAGTTGAACTTGGTAAGGCTGATAACCATGACATGATACAAAAACAGTTATAGGTAAAGAATTCTTTAATAGCTTTTTAAAAAGTCCAGCAACTTATATAAAAGAGTGTAAAAACTCAAGAGCCATAAAGTAATTAATTTTAGCAAATGGTATGCATAATGCAAAATCATATGAAACAAGGCTTTAAGAGAAAATCAATAGATTGTTTATTTTTTTTATTACATATTTTAATAATATTTAAGACACTTTGGTGAATTTCAGGACGGGGTCCTTGGCTTAAAACATATTGACATTTTAAGAGAACCATTCATATATATTCGTTAACTTAAACACATAAAAAAAATGACCAGCGACAAATTATCATTGCCATGCTAAAATAGGAACATTGCATGAACTATGATACATAAAACACAGTAGACTGCATAAATAAATAAATAGGTTAGTAGATACGTGTACAAGTAAGTAGTAAGGAATAAGACTTTTGATTTTTTAACTATAGTATTTACTTTAATCATATCGTATTGTATACTGTACTTGGATATAGAAGTGAATTGCTTTTATAAAAATACGGCACATTATGGAAATTGCTCACGTAACTCTAATATAAAATTTGTATATATACTCATATCTAGTAAAAAAATTGTATATATACTCTTATATCTAGTATAAAAATTTGTATATATACTCATATATACATGCATGTGTTTATTTATTCATTCATTTATACTCGATATTGCACTCAACCAACCGT
>NC_061103.1:5307078-5415724 GCF_015104395.2 Macrobrachium nipponense | reverse complement strand
TACAGCTTATTGTGGTATCCAAACCACACTCTATCGAGAAATGAATTTTTATCACCGGAAATAAATTCCTTTGATTCCGCGTTGGCTGAGCCGGGAATCGAACTTCGGACCCCCGGATTGGCAGCAGAGCGCGAAAACCACTCGTCAGCGAGGAACAAAATCTGTGGTAATGCCTATAAGGAGATTTAATTTCTATGATGATGAAACTAAAGTTCAATTATTCAAAACTTTTTGTACAGTAATCTATTGTCCTTCACTGTGGTATAACCACAAGAAACTTGAGGAAGACTAAGCGTGTGTCATAATGATACTTTAAGGGAGCTGATGGGGGTCACCCGAAGTAATAATGCTTCCCAAGTTTTTGTGACGCTGGGTTTGCTTTGCCTGGCTGTTATCCGGCGCCATGTAGTTTAAAACAGAGTGGAGAAATCAAATAATGCTTTGATAAGATTGCTCAAAGACAATGATGCGTCTTTGTTACTTACATAGGATGTTGAATGGCACAGAATACTCTACTTATGAGTAAAACTCCTTCTCTCTCTCTCTCTCTCTCTCTCTCTCTCTCTCTCTCTCTCTCTCTCTCTGGAATGATATGTGCAGTATGTTTACTTCTTACTAACCATTTCAAGCTGACCATTCACTAAAAAAAGACTTCGAATAAGCAGATGGGCAACTTTTGGCCACAAGCGTTTTGCCAGTGGGGCAACTGGTGGGGGAATAGTTGCACATTGTGGAAAAACTTGGGGAAATACCACTGGCCAAATAGTTGAATGTTCACCAAAGATGACCTTTTGGCAAAAGTTTTTTTTTCCCCTGGGAGGTCAACTGTTGAAGTAAACAACTGATTCCATGGGAAAACACCTCTGACCAAAAGGTTGATGGTTTGCCAAAGAAGGCTTCTGAAGGAGCATGGTGGTCAACTCCTGTGCAACCAGCTCTTGGCAAGATACTTTCCCTGGGAGGGCAACTGTTGAGAGAAACATTGTAGATTGCAAATCTGGTGCAAAACTTAAAGACAAACAGTTGGCTGTTCACCAAAACAGTGCTTTTGACTAAGATTGGTGGGCAACTCAAAGCTCTTGCCCAGATGTGTTTCTTCAGGGGGCAGGGCAATTGTTGGTGGAAAAACTGATTTCCCAGAAGAACGCTTCTGGATAAACAGTTGACTGTCCACTCAAAAGTGCTTCTGAATAAACATGGTGGACATCTCTTGGGCTACCAGGCCTTAGCAAAGTGTTGGGGGAGCAACTGTTGGGAGAACAATTGCAGACTGAATTCCTGACGAAATGATTCTAACCAAACAGTTGACGGTTCCCCCAAAAGTGCTTCTGACAAAGCTTACTGGGCAATTGATGGGTGACCAGCTTTTGGCAAGATGTGTTTCCCACTGGGAGAAAATTTATGGGGGGAGGGGAGGGGGCAGTTGTACATTGTCATTCAAAGGGAAACACTTCCAACCAAACAGCTGACTATTCAGCCAAGAGTGCCTCTGAATAAGCATTGGTGGGCGCCTCATGGGTGACCAACTCCTGGCCAGAGGTGTTTCCCATGGGGGAAACTGTTAGGGGAATAGATGCTGCTTGTAGTCCCCGCGGAAGTACTTCTAGCCAAACAGTCAACTCCTCAACTAGAAGTTTTCTCCTTGGGGAACTGTTGGAGAACAGTTGTATATGATGATTCCCTGTGGAATAGAGCCCAAACAATGGGGCCAGGGAAGGGTACTACTTTCCTGGGGCCCAGCAGTCTGGGGGCCTGTGACAGCAGCTTATTTATCTTAACTTTTCTTTTTTAGAGAATAAACAAAATCACAGCATGAAAGATGCTCAAGATTTACATTAATTGAGCAGGATGGAAGAAACCACATAGACATAGTCATGAACTTGTAATCAGTATAACATGACGAAGACTGTGCAGTTCATTAGGAAAAATTTTGTAAATATCAGTGGAGTTCGAAAGTTACAAATTACATCATATCCTTCATTGTTCTGGCTGCATTTTGGTTCAAAGTTCTTTCAAGCATTGATTTATGGAATAAGATCATCCAGTCTCGAAGAATGTCACTAGAAGCAGAAATGTCTCTCATCTCTGACTTGTGTACAGAACTTAGGCAGCTAAGACACAAGTGGGCTGACATATTGTCAGATAATGTTGCTACTTCCATGGGAATTATGCCAAAGTTTCCAGAGAGGAGAGTAAAAAAAAATGTAAAAGATTTCATGATGAAGAACTGGATGAAGGCGTAATGTCAACTAAAGAATCAGATGAGGAATCACATTTCAGGAATAATGTTTTCTATTGTACTTTAGACCTGGAGCAGAGATATAAGGCAGTCAAGAGCATACGTGACGCGGTCAAGGCAATTCTTATGTATGTTTCTCTCTGTACGAAGCTGAACTTGAAGATGCCTCAAAATGGCTGGCTCAGAAGTACTCTTTAGATCTGTTGTAATTTTGTTAGTGAAATGTTGCATTCCAAGACAATATTTTTAGGCCTACTGTCCACTCAGAGAAAGAACTAGCTCCTCTTAACTTACTGAATGAAATATACAATCAGAGACTTCAGCCAGTCTTTACAGAAGTTTGCATAGTACTCTGTATATTTTGCAATCTGCATGACACAGTTGCTGAGGTTGAATGCAGTTGCAGTAAACTGTCCAATATAAAATCTTTCAAAAGAGCAACCATGGGTCAAGAGCGCCTGTAATATTCTTGAGATTACAGCTCAAATTAAGTCACTGTCTAGTATCATGAATCCTTTGATAATTTATATTGAAAAACCTTCATGCCTAGTCATCCAAGATTCTTGAATTATAATTTTAGTAAAAAAAAAATTAAGGTGTTCAGATGTCATAATTATGGAAAAAATTGCGTTTACCCTGTATCATGTTATTACATAATTTTTGAAGAAATTTGTAACGTATATATCTGTAGTACTAACTGAGTTACACTTATGGCATGATCTGAGATGCATTATTCTTTATGAATGAGTCAGCCGAGTTATTTTAGCGCATTTACGTTGCAAGTTATATAATACTGTTATTATTATCATTTCTTTTTAATAACTGATCATCAGTTATATTTTTGGTACTTCCACTTACTCTAGCAATAAATTCATACACACTAATTTAATTTGATATAGTCCTAATATTTAATTTAAGCCTGAATATTTAATATTTAATTGAAACTTGAATTGTGTGAAGCCTGGGATGGAGGTGAATGTGTAAACCTCCCAGGGGTAGACGAAGAGTGCGGAAAGGGCCCAGTTTTTATGAAAGTGGCGGGGACTGATTAAGTTCCGCTGGGGAAATACTTCTGGTTAAAACCTTGACTGTTCGACCTAGAGTGACACTGTATGAGCATGGTGGACAACTCTTGGGTGATATCTCTTGGCCAGATGTGTCTGTCTAATGGCGCATTATGGTTAGCCTAGAGTCCAACTGGTAGCCTGGTGCATTATAAGGTAATTAGTTCTAATTGTAATTGCAAGAAAAGTTAATTTAACTCATTAATTTGAGACAGGAAATCCCTGTTGTCTGGTGACAGACAGCCAAGATGTCTGAAAACTGGAGCAAATCATAAATAATAGATAAACTTTTGAAACATTTAGAAGCATCAAGATTGCCACTTCAAAACTAACTCTTTGAGTAACGATCCAACCTTAACTGGTCTCAAACCAACCTCTGTTATCAGAACACAAACGCTTCATAAAGCATTTTACGTCTTTCTTGCCTGGGATGGAAATGGATGCTGTTCGCAACTATGCAATGGCCACCACTCAACAGGTAGATGTCAAGGGTGTAACAGTTTTAAAACAGTCTTAGGAAGATTTAGGAGTCTGTGAATAAAGTACAACCGTCCTCAAACCTTATTCAAACTAATAATTATTCAATACATTTTATCAGGAAAAGACGCCAGAGGATTTGTCTATGCACAAGCAGCTATTTTCATTCCAAGCTGATATACTATTCAAATAATTACATAATAAGTAGATGTACAATGGTCATTTTTGCAACGTAGAATGAAATGGCTTGCATCACCAAGTAAAAGCGATTACTGATAAAATCAAGGGGTGTGTTGCTAATAAAAGGAGGTAGGTACACACCTAGCACACTGACATTACCAGCAACACCAGAGGAACTTTGAGAAAACCACGTCAAGACCATTACTAATAGTATCATATCCAACCCAAGGATATTACCAGGAATACAAAGTAGAGTTTTCAAAGGACGAATCTATTGCTAGCTAGGAGAAATTTCCAATGCATTTTGACTGTTAAAATGGATACTTATTTAATTTTTCTTTAAAACAGGCACATATAATTTATCAGTATAAAAGAAGGTTGTAAAGACAACAAAGTGTAACGACTGTTCAATAGGAATAACGATCTTTTTTAATCAGGTGAAAATAAGCCGGTAATCTGATGTATTCACTTCAGTTATCAGTTATGTTAGGAAAATTAGACAGAAGTGTACTATTATATATCTCCTACTCAGGAAATACTATGCATTTTGAATTCTAATGCTAACCTGTATGTTACTTGTTAGATGGACATTGTTCTCTGCCTTTTTTTTTGTTTGAAGTACCGACGACAATTAACGCACATTCGACTAGTTTAACAGAATGTAAGAGAACCAGAAATATGGTAAGAGAAACCCTTGTAACTACAGTGTGTGTGTGGAATTCTTAAAGTACCGTTCGCCCTGCAACCTTGAATTTGCTGTCTTGAGCATCCTGTCCATTTTCTGCAGAATTTACCTTATTTTTCTTTTCTTGGAAGTGTCTGCAGATGAAACCTTACCTTATTCATTAGTGCTTTTTCAATCTTTTATATGATCTTAAGGAAAATTCTGGTGTCGAGGACATTAACTTTAGACACTTTCTTATGCCTCTTATCGTCATTATCTATTGGATCATGCAAAGTAACATAAGTAGTGTTATCACTGACTGAAGGAGTAGGTGGTTATTGATATTTGACCTTGAAAATATCGCCTACTTTAAAGCACAGGTAAAAATGCGCCTTTCTTATAAAAATATTCACATTTACTACAAGTATTAACCCATAGAACCCCAAATGGCGTCTTTCTAGGCCTTGCAACTCTCATTTTGGAACATAATCACATGTCATGTTCTCTTCACAGTCTATTTTTTGTAATGAAATCACCGTATCTTGCTGGACCTATATATTGCCGATGTTTGTAGGTTTTGCCCTTCAGGCCAGATCATCTTAGTTCCATACCATCCCGGGGCACAGAACCCACGAACCCATCCCAGTGAATCTGAGGGAAAATTTCCGACAGACATGGTGTATAAATATACTGGTTATACACTGAATGTACTGTACCACTTGTAATTTTCAGACTTGAAAAGATGGCAATACGAATAAATTAAGTCATTTAATTTTTTAAATAACATCAGTTCTCCAGATTTCTGCACTATCAAAGAAAATGTAACTTTCAAAGTGACTCAATTATAGAAAATGGTAGTTACCTCCAAAGGGGAATCTTTCTTCAAGTCGGAAAGTATACAATGTCATAATAATAAATTTTTTATTTTCAGCTCAAGGCCATATACATGGAGTATACAAAGTACAGACAGTAATATACACAATCTAGATACATGTGATAATATGATAAAAAAAATTAATAATCGGCAATATCCAAAGGTTCTGGATCCCTAGTATAAATGAAAGTAATCATAATAATGGTAATAACAGTAATAATATTGAGAGTAGTTTTACAAAAGCATTAAAAGTAATAATAATTGGTGAACATATTGTCTATAATCAAATTGCAGCTAGAGATCTTAGGTGGTTAGAGTATTCAGGTCCAGAGGGCTAAAATACGAGAACTGAATGTAGAAAATTTCTAAATTGATAAAATTCACAGTAATAATGAAAATGCAGAATATCAGGAATAACAAAGCTGCAGAAATTTAATAATAATGACAAATTCTGCATATGACACTTTGCAAAGACAGAGATTAAGTAATTTAGGGAACAAACGCCTCATTTTTCTACCTTTCCCACAATTTAGATTTTGCCTCACTCCTTAGGATGCTTTGTATGAGCGAATTCCTGCTGTTCCGCACTCGGGTGATCAGACTGGACATTGTTCGCCTTACAATGATTTATAAGTTGTCCAGGCGGTTTTCTGTGAACATCTGTGAGACGGAGTGTTTGTGAAGCGTCTCAAAATGTCATTGTGCACAACAGTGATACGTCTTATGTTCTCTCGTGTATAGTTCGTCCAGAGGGAGCACCCATTGTTACTGCAGCAATACGAGTGGAAGAGCAGCAGTTTCATGTCTCGGTGACAAAGTCAAACCTCCTTGCAATCATGTTGTCAGTTGCACATAGTTTATGACGCCTCTGTTCTATGTTTGCCTTATTCTTTTATGTCGCCCGTGATGATGTGACCCAAATACGGAAATTCGTGCATGAATTCCAGCCGATGATTTCCGAGGAAAATTTGTGGTTCTGCAATATGCTTAAGCTATCTCGGGAGCAGCGACATGCATTGGGTCTTGGTTTCGTTACATAGGATATCAAAGTCCACTGCATATATTGGCGGCAAGTGTCGATGATTCGTCGGACACCTTGCACTGATGGGGGAAATAAGAACCATATCGTCGGAGTAACAGAGGTTGTTTATATAGTTGTTACGTTGACAGTGCACCCGATTGGGAGTGAGTTCAGTTTGACATTCAGGGCATCTGTGTACGTACTAAACAGGTATGGAGTAGTTTACAGGTTTTCAGGTATCTTTATTTCGTCGTCTGATATGCACAAACGTCTGAAGTCACCCTCACCTGCAAGTATACGTCCATCCAACTGTACCAGATATGGCAAACTTGTTGCGGTATTGTCATCGTGGATGTCGCAATGCATTTGCATTGCGGCTGTTCGCTGCACATAATGCAGAGAAGGTTGCCAATGGGCTAAGAATTTCTCTGAAAAGCTAAGTGATAATCTCTTTAGGGGACCTTTTATACATGCATCGGAACATGACTGAATGATTTTAAAATTCTTTTTATCAAATTGACAATTATAGCATTCAGTGAAAGGATTTTGACTGTTGAAATCATTAGGCCTATCTAGGCGCTAGCAGCTTACTGCATAGGTCTATATTTCAGTGATAATGAAACAAATATATCTGCCTTCAATTTCAGCCGTACTGCTTAATATGTCTATAAGCTTGTTGATGGGTATTCCTAAAATAAAATAAACAAATTACATGTCCAAAGTCTTGATGGAATTGCAAGTTACATTAACGTAACGTTGGCCATTAGCAGGAATATTACAGTATTTCAATATTCATATTCAATGCAAACAGTGATGTTAGCAGTATATCGTTATCATCTATATGAGGCTGTTCCTTTACATATCGTTCACTTTTCTAGTCATCGTCATCACAAACTAGAGAGAGAGAGAAGAGAAAAGAACGATGGACAGCGAATCTTCTACTCCACCACCCAGCCTTGAACGCCCATCTTGGGATTTCTTGAACGAAAATTTTACGAAACCAGAACTACAAAAGCATTGCCGTAAGTTAGGATTAAACAAAATATGGGTATCTAAGGACAAATTAATCGATCTTATCATGAAAAATTGTAAATAAACTCATCCTACGAGAGAAGAGGAAACGCATGTTCCTCGAATATCACAGTCATCCCTGACTGAAAATGAGGCTACTCTAAAACTAAAAGAGGAATGATCTACCCTTAAAGAAGATTTGAGCCAGAAAACTTCACACATCAAAGAGTTAAATGAACTTTTGAAGTCTGCTAACGTCACTATAAATAGATTGAATGATCGTCTAACCAACATCGAAGAGTATATACAAACAGAGAGGGGAGTAACTTTACATAATCCTTCATCAGGAACTACAACACAGGAGGAAGATGGTACACTACTACTGGGTGATTCAAACTTATGCGACATACACTCAACCGATCTTGGCGAAAAAACTTTTATAAGAACAATAAGAGGTGCCAATGTAGACCTTATCCGGAGTTGGGTAACTGAAGAGCTAAACTGGGCACCTGGAAGATGCATTTTAGTGTGTGGTATCTACGATGTCTTGGATGATACATCATCATCAAACATCCTGGATAACTTAAGTAGTCTCGTTATGGAGCTTAAGAACGTTAATGAAAATATGGAAATCAACATATGTCAGCTGTTTCCAAACCTTCGCGAAGACGAATATCAGGAATTGATTGACTACCATATAACCAATTAAGTGAATGGTGTTTAGGCAATGGTATATTAGACATAAAATGTGAGTCGTCTTTCAAGCTAGCTACTGGAGAAACAGACGAAATGTGTTTTTACCAGACCAATGAAAACCCCGGAATTTTCTTAAATAGGTGTGGTGTAATTAGCAAGAAATGCCAGCATTTTAAGCTCTGTGATAATTGGAAGGACGTTAAACAATCACATACGTGGATAGAAACAAAATCAGAACGTCATGCTATTCATCAGCAAGCACGCCCTCGTATCATAAATATACGCAGGGAATCAATTACTGGACAACGATGGAATTCAGGGCAGACCACAATTCAGGATCGTACTAACTAACAGGGAAGATCAGCGTGGAGGGAATGGAACATTCAAGAAGTATCGTAAAGATGATGGCAAAAATTACGCGCAAAATGAACGTTATCAGTCCCGCCCCGGATGTTATAACTGTGGTGAATATAATCACAATCAAAGATCATGTTATTACGACCACAGAATTAGATGCAGCAGCTGCCATGGTTTAGGCCATAAAAGTCGTTTATGCCCTCGCTATGATCCATAGGATAACGACCAGGAAGATGTCACTGCAGAAGGTACAGTGAAGATCGCTATCGCAGAGAGGGATGTGGGAAACCTGCTAACTATAGAACATATAAATGCTCAGTCCTTATTATCGAACTTTGATGAACTGGAATTGTTAATAAAAGAAATAAAAATAGACATTTTATGTGTAATTGAAACATGGCTACATGCGGGTACCCGAGACAATTTTGTAAACATTTCAAATGTTAATATCTATCGTTGCGACCAGGGAAGAGGAGGAGGGACTTGTATCTATGTTCGAGATGATTTAAAAGTTAATAGAATGACCCTAAATGTTGATAGAGTAGTAGGAGTGGAGGATGTCTGGATAACTGTACAACATGAAAAGCTCCCATCATTCATTTTAGGGTGTGTTTACCGCCATCCCAAAGCTTTAGTCTCCTCTTTCGACTACATTAAGGCTGTTTTTAAAGGTGTTTCCTTACGTGGAAAGCCAATTTTTATACTAGGGGATGTTAATGATGATTTATTATCTGCTAATAGTAAACTAGGTAAAATTGTGCGCCAATTGAACCTACACCAGGCAATTAATAAACCTACAAGAATTACAAGCACAAGCTCATCACTGCTAGATGTTGTCATCACAAACAGACCAGAAATGATTTCCCATGATGAAGTAGTGCCTTGTCCTGTCGCTGACCATGAGTTGGTAACTCTACAAATAGATATTTCAAAACCAAAAAGGCAGCGTGTAACTAGAACATTTCGTAGTTTAAGACATTATAATCAGAATACGTTCTGTGATAGCCTGTTAAATAGAACCCCTAACCTTAATAAAATTTTAAATACAGGCAATGTAAATATTCAAGTTTCTATATTTACTAGTGTTTTTGTTGAGAGTTGAAATGAGTGTGCCCCTTGTGTAACGAAAGTAATTACCCGGCCCCCGGCTCCTTGGATAAGCCATGACCTTAAAATACAAATGAAAGCAAGAGACGAATTGCATGAAAGAGTAAAAAGGGATACATTAAACTTAGAATTAAGAAATACTTATAAAAACCATAAAATAACGAGTTAATCAACTTATTAAAACAAAGAAGGCAGAACATTTTAAAGATAAGTTTAAAAACTGTCGTGGTAATTTGTCGACTAAATGGGAAATTGTTCATGAAATGAACCCTGCCACAAATAGTAACGTAAGTATCCATGATTATAATGATAAGAAAGATAAAGCAGAAGAATTTAACTAATATTTTGCAAATGTAGGTCGACTGGCCTTCGAAAATTCTCAACAGATCCTCAATGCAAATAATAATCTCACCACTATAGATACTATTATACCTCAAGGTATCACCAATAACCTTTTCAGACCGCAACCCGTTGACTTAGATACAGTTGTCTTGGTTGTGAGGGATTTGAATGACTCAAAGGCGTTTGGATCTGATCGTTTCATACGAGATGCCTTACCCGTGATAAGTTTTTACCTAACCGTTATAGTAAACACCCTCCATTGTTACTGGTCTCTACCCCACCGACTGGAAACTATCGCATGTAATACCATTTTTCAAGAACGGTGACCCAGATGCAGTCGAAAATTATCGGCCTATATCACTTCTACCCGTCTTATCTAAGATATTAGAAAAAATAGTTGCAGTACTGCTCATGCAATATCTTGAAGAAAATAACTTATTATCACAAACCCAACATGGTTTTAGACAACATCTATCCACCGAAACCGCACTCATGAAGCTCACTGAGAAAATTTATAGTAATATAGACGAAAAAAAGATCTCTCTTCTCATATTGTTAGATCTCTCTAAAGCATTTGATAGCGTTAGCCATGATATCCTACTTAGTAAATGTATAAAACTAAAAATCGACCCGTTTTGGTACAAAAGTTATTTGGAAAATCGGTATCAGTCAGTAAAAATAGACGATGTAATAACTTCCTCTAAGCCATTACAATTTGGGGTTCCACAAGGATCAATATTAGGACCAATTCTTTTCTTAATCTATATCAATGATATGTCTACTTCATTACAGGATTGTCTCTCAATACAGTATGCAGATGACAGTCAAATCCTAATCACCGGAACCATAGAAGAATTACAAATGTTAATTTCAAGAGCGGAAAGTATCTTAGAAAAGGCTAAATATTATTTCCAAATTAATGGATTAAATGTAAACGAATCAAAAACTCAGTATATTTTCCTTGGCTCAAGACAATACATTTCTCAAATTCCTGATAATATAGTTATAAATTTCAATGGCCATGCTATTAGAAAAAGTGACCATGTGAAAAACCTCGGAGTTTACTTTGATCAGTACATGTGTTTTGATGCTCATATAAACGAAGTTAGTAGGAAAGTGAATGGAACACTAATTTACATAAACAGAATAAAAGACAGATTTGATCATGAAATGCGCAAAATGGTTGTTCAGTCGCTTGCGTTAAGCATAGTAAACTACTGTTTGAAGGTATGGGGCACTACGTCTAAACAACAACAACATCGAATACAAAAACTCCAAAACTTTGCGGCAAAAGTGACTGATGGGAAGGCAAAGAAATACGATCATGTAACCCCAATTTTAAAGAAATTAGAATGGCTAAATATAGAACAAAGAATACAGTATGACTTATGTCTGTTCATTTATAAGATATTGAATAATTTATTACCAACATGGATTTTTCCTCTGACATTAGTTGGATTTAGAAGTGACAGGACAACAAGAAATAGCAACGACCTTTACGTACCAAGGACAAATACCGAGCTGGGTAAAAGATCGTTCACTGTACAGGGTCCTTAGCTTGGAATAAGCTACCAACAGCTATAAAAACAACTGTTAATATCAATTCTTTCAAATCAGCTCTGAAGAAAAAAAATTTTCCGCTAGGTTGATAACGCTTTATACTGCATTTCCAGAATTGTAACAATAGAAGGGCAACTTTCTAAATCATAATGATTCCTATTTACACATGTAAGTAAAATTATACATACTATTTTGTATTTTTAAGATGTTAAATCAGGTTTTTTTGGTGTAAACTGTGAGTAGTATGAAATGTAACTCATGCATTGCAATATATTTTATTCTTTGTAAGGTACAGTATAGCCAATGTAAATATTGGAAATAAAGCTTATTATTATTATTATTATTATTATTATTACTCTCTCTCTCTCTCTCTCTCTCTCTCTCTCTCTCTCTCTCTCTCTCTATCTACTCTCTCTCTCTCTCTCCATCTTGCCTCGAAGGTCTGGAATTCTTCATTTGTTGCCTTCATTTAGATTTAAGGCTTTGCATTCGATAAGTTGAGAGAGAGAGAGAGACTGCATTTTGCGTAGAAAACAGTGTATTGGCATATGTACATATGACAGTGTAAGTGAATTCACTCCTTTTGGAATATAATAGGAAATCTAATGTGTGTACTACCATGCTTCGTGTATAATGCTACAACTGAGGTTTTTATTAAAATGATTTTGTCCATCTAGGTATGTATATATATATATATATATATATATATATATATATATATATATATATATATATAATATATATATATATATATATATATATATATATATATATGGCAGTCCCCGGGTTACGATGGGGGTTCCGTTCTTGAGACGCGTTGTAACCCGAAAATTGTCGTAAGCCGGAACATCATCAAAAATCCTAAGAAAACCTTACTTTTAATGCTTTGGGTGCATTGAAAACTATGTAAACTGCATTCTTATTGCATTTTTCATCAAAAAAAACTTTAAATATTGATTATTTTGCATTTTTGGTGTCATATTTCTTCTGCCAGATGAGCATTGTAGGCATCGTAACCCTGGAACATGCGTCGTAACCCTGGAAATAATTTCTGATGAATATAATTGAAAAGCGCCTTAACTTCGGAACGTCGTAAGCAGAACCCGTCGTAACCCGGGGACTGCCTGTATATATATATATATACATATAATGTCCCAAAGACTGGTTACCTTTTAGAAATGCTGTCTACAAACAAGGAACACCAAAGGACAGGAATGAATCAAAAGTACTGAAGCAGAAATGCGCACACCTAAAAGGGACAATTGAGACACACCACTCATAGCAATAATGACCACCCTTAGGAAAGCATACCGCGCATGCGCACGTGTGTGTATGTGTGTGTGTGTGTAATATATGTGATGTTGCAACATTACCAAGAGAAAGAGAGAGAAAAAATGGCTACAGTTGTTAATGATGTTTTTCAGGATCACAAACCGTGGTCAGGTAGTTTTCCTGCTTCTTCTTTTCTCAACATCACGTATTCAGGAACCTGACCTTTTTCTCCTGGAAGGAATTAGTGAAAATAGGTCAACATGAAATGACGGGTAACAGTGTGTGTTTTATAATCTCCTTAGGTTTTATGAGTAGCTGTTTATTTATTTAGTTATTTGTCCATTTACTTTTTTTTCTTTTCCGATAACTGATCTCTTCAGTCTGTTTATCTGTTACTTTCTGTTACTTCTTTCTGATGAACACCATAATATTCTTTGGAAGCTTGAATTTCAAGTCAGTGACCCCTGTGGTGAGCTTGTTCCATATGAAGATGGTTCATCTTCTGTATATAATAATAATATAATAATAATAATAATAATAATAATATAATAATAATAATAATAATAATAGTAATAATAATAATGATAATAATAATAATAATAATAATAATAATAATAATAATAATAATAATAATAATAATAATAATAATAATAATAATAATAATAATAATAATAATAATAAGTTTTATTGAAAGATATTGCTGCATCAGCTGCATTCAACTTGTAAATAGTCTTCTCTATTTTTCCAATAATAGCTTTCTCTCTGCTACTACAACTGGCGAGTATTACGCCGATATTACTCATCAGGAGGAGTCAATTTCGGGGATATTGCTTATAATTTATTTATTTGTTACAGTAAATGAACTAATAATAATAATAATAACAATAATAATAATAATAAACATACAAAAAGTATGTGTGAACCCCACACAATAAATACCACCCAGTCGAATTGGAGGACTGCGATAGACAAATAAAAAATACATAAAAAGTAAGGTTGTAAACCCCCATCCCTTTCCACCTTTTTCTTATTTTTTGGGGCCTGGGCAAGAACAGGACCACTGGTTGTCCGTCCCAACTGACCCTAACAATTCGCACGTCTGTCAACAATCATCATGCCAATGAGTAACGAGAATTATTGGCTAACAATTCACTAACAAAATACTCGTGCGTACCGTTGGCCACTTGTTGCTTCAGGATATGTAAACACCAGATATCTACCATTAAGAAGGTTTTCTATTTCCTATGATTTCGTGAACTAGCTTATCGTCCAAGTTATTATTATTATTTATTATTATTATTATTATTATTATTATTATTATTATTATTATTATTATTATTATTATTATTATTCTAAAGATGAACATCATTCATATAGAACAAGCCCACCACCACAGGGGCCATTGGCTTGAAATTCAAACTTCCAATAGAATAGTATTCTGCCGTTCATTATAAAGAAGTAATAAGAAAAGTTAATGAGAAATACAGAATGAAGAAATCACTAATCACAGAGAGAGAGAGAGAGAGAGTGTGTGAGTGAGAGTTTCTATTAGCAACTTGTGTTTGTGATAGTTAATTTTTCAAAGTCATTTTCACAAACAATTTACAATTGTTAACAAATGTCCCCTTACTCAAATCATTCTTCAATTCAATTGAACGTTTACAACAAGTATGCACACACAAATACAAACAAACGCACGCACGCGCACACACAAGCACATCCTTATAGTACCATTCTATACCATCTTTCTTCGTAACTAGAGTGATTGTCACTATCAAATTATCACAGGAAATAGCAACGCTGTCAGCTCAAACCGAAACAACGAAATCAAGTTGAAAGCCAAGCGTCCATTAGACAGAAATCTTACGTTAACTTCCAGATCTCTTTTAAAAGTTAGATACAATGGCGAACAGACTGCTTGGAAGAAAACGAGATGGTTAAAGGTAACGTACGATGACGATGACTTGGAATATTGCCTTACAAGACTAAAGCATGAAAAGTGGTAGCTACAGACGTAACCCGTTCTCCCTTATTAGGAAATTATCGTCAGCAGCAGTCGTCAGTTTTTTGTTGGCTCTCATTCTTAGAAGGAAGACATCTGTAAGAATATATCTAGATATCCGACTATTTGCCCGCTTTGACAGAGATCTTCTATTAGAAGTCTGCATCAAGAGACATAGTATACTTGACTTTCTGCAGAGCCAGTCTTCTCGATCACTCCAACAAAATGACCTGAAGGAAGACATCTGCAAGAGAAGATCTAGATATCTGACTATTTGCCCGCTTTGACAAAGATCTTCTATTAGAAGTCTGCATCAAGGGACATAACGTACTTGACTTTCTGCAGAGCCAGTCTTCTAGATTATTCCAACAGAATAAGCAGGAAGACATCTGCAAGAGTAGATCTAGATATCAGACTATTTGCTTGCTTTGACAGAGATCTTCTATTAGGAGAATCTTCATCAAGGGACATAGCATACTTGACTTTCTGCAGAGCCGGTCTTCTAGATTACTCCAACAGAATAACCAGAAGGAAGACATCTGCAAGAATAGATCTAGATATCTGACTATTTGCCCGCTTTGACAGAGATCTTCTATTAGAAGAGTCTTCATCAAGGGACATAGCATACTTTACCTTCTGCAGAGCTGGTCTTCTAGATTATTCCAACAGAATAACCAGAGGGAACACATCTGCAAGAGTAGATCTAGACATCTGACTATTTGCCCTCTTTGACAGAGATCTTCTATTAGAAGTCTGCATCAAGGGGCATAGCATACTTGACCTTCTGCAGAGCTGGTCTTCTAGATTATTCCAACAGAATACCCAGAAGGAAGACATCTGCAAGAATAGATCTAGATATCAGACTATTTTCTACTTTGACAGAGATCTTCTATTAGAAGAATCTTCATCAAGGGACATAGCATACTTGACTTTCTGCATAGCCAGTCTTCTAGATTATTCCAACAGAATATCCAGAGGGAAGACATCTGCAAGAATAGATCTAGATATCCGACTATTTGCCCGCTTTGACAGAGATCTTCTATTAGAAGAGTCCTCATCAAGGGACATAGCATACTTGACTTTCTGCAGAGCTGGTCTTCTAGATTATTCCAGCAGAATCATCTTCTGGTATCCCTCTGGTATCCTTCTGGTATCCTTCTGGTATCCCTCTGGTGGCCTTCTGGTGTCCATCTGGGGGCCTTCCGGGGTCCTTCTGGTGGCCCTGTGGCCCTCCAAACAGCTGTTGGCTCTCAAAGTGAGAGCTGGTCCTCCTTCCTCCAAACAGTTGTTGGGACTCATCCTGAGAGCTTGTCCTCCTTCCTCCAAACAACTGTTGGTGGCTCTCATCCTGAGATTTGTTCCTCTTTCCTCCGTCAGGGAGATGAGAGAATCACCGAGGATGCCAGATGAAAAGGACTATCACAAGACTTTTCTTCATGGCTACAAAGAAACAGCCAAAGTGAAGGATTCTTACTGGTCACCAGTTGATGAAGCTGTGTCATGTTGATTGCAGGATGGGTGTGTGGGAGGTGGGGGTACCTCCCATCGCTGGTTGCTGCTGGGGGGAGCAGCAGTGAACATCCATACAGCAGTCAAGCCATTGAATGGGCCAAGAAGATCACGGCTCCTCTGGAACACAATACAACATCACGAACTGGTGACAAGTCAAAGTCCTCCACCATGTAGGTTAATCAGGGACTGCTTCTCATGTCGTTTCTTACTAGTTTCCTTTAGTGTTCGGCCTCTTCTTTATCCTTCCAGCTTTCTTCATTTTTACCTTCTTGGTCTCAGTTTGAGAGCTAGGCCTCCTTCCTCAAAACAACTATTGGTTCTTATCCATAGAGCTGGTTCTCCTTCCTCCAAACATCTGCAAGAATAGAACTAGATATCCGATTATTTGTCTGCTTTGACAAAGATCTTCTATTAGAAGTCTACATCAAGGGACATAGCATACTTGACTTTCTGTAGAACTGGTCTTCTAGATTACTCCTGCAGAATAACCAGAGGGAAGACATCTGCAAGATTAGATCTTTATATTCGACTATTTGCCCACTTTGACAGAGATCTTCTATTAGAAGACTGCATCAAGGGAAATAGCATACTTGACTTTCTGCAGTGCCAGTGATCTAGATTATTCCAACAGAATAACCAGAGGGAAGACATCTGCAAGATTAGATCTAGATATCCGACTATTTGTCCGCTTTGACAGACACATTCTATTAGAAGACTGCATCAAGGGAAATAGCATACTTGATTTTCTGCAGAGCCAGTCTTCTAGATTATTCCAACAGAATAACCAGAAGGAAGACATCTGGAAGAATAGATCTAGATATCCGACTATTTGTCCGCTTTGACAGAGATCTTCTATTAGAAGTCTTCATCAAGGGATATAGTATACTTGACTTTCTGCAGAGCCGGTCTTCTAGATTATTCCAACAGAATAACCAGAGGGAAGACATCTGCAAGAATAGATCTGGATATCCGACTATTTGTCCGCTTTGACAGAGATCTGCTATTAGAAGTCTGCATCAAGGGACATAGCATACTTGACTTTCTGCAGTGCCGGTCTTCTAGATTGTTCCAAAATAATATCCTGAGGGAAGACATCTGCAAGAATAAATCTAGAAATCTGAATGTTTGCCTGCTTTGACAGAGATCTTCTATTAGAAGTCTGCATCAAGGGACATAGTATACTTGACTTTCTGCAGAGCCGGTCTTCTAGATTATTTCAACAGAATAACCAGAGGGAAGACAACTGCAAGAATAGATCTAGATATCAGACTATTTGCCCTCTTTGACAGAGATCTTCTATTAGAAGTCTGCATCAAGTGACATAGCATACTTGACTTTCTGCAGAACCAGTCTTCTAGATTATTCCAACAGAATAACCAGAAGGAAGACATCTGTAAGAATAGATCTAGATATCCGACTATTTGCCTGCTTTGACAAAGATCTTCTATAAGAAGTCTTCATCAAGGGACATAGCATACTTGACTTTCTGCAGAGCCAGTCTTCTAGATTATCCCAACAAAATGACCAGAAGGAAGACATCTGCAAAAGTAGATCAAGATATCTGACTATTTACCCGCTTTGACAGAGATCTTCTATTAGAATTCTGCATCAAGGGACATAGCATACTTGACTTTCTGCAGAGCTAGTCTTCTAGATTATTCGAACAGAATGACCAGAAGGATGAGATCTGCAAGAGTAGATCTAGATATCTGACTATTTGTCTGCTTTGACAGAGATCATCTATTAGAAGTCTGCATCAAGGGACATACCATACTTGACTCTCTGCAGAGCCAGTCTTCTAGATTATTCCAACAGAATATCTAGAGGGAAAACATCTGCAAGAATAGATCTAGATATCCGACTATTTGTCCGCTTTGACAGACACATTCTATTAGAAGTCTGCATCAAGGGACATAGCATACTTGACTTTCTGCAGAGCCGATCTTCTACATTATTCCAACAGAATAACCAGAGTGAAGACATCTGCAAGAATAGATCTAGATATCCGACTATTTGTCCGCTTTGACAGAGATATTCTATTAGAAGTCTGCATCAAGGGACATAGCATACATGCCTTTTTGCAGAGCCAGTCTTCTAAATTATTCCAAAAGAATAACCAGAGGGAAGACATCCGCTAGAATAAATCTAGATATCCGACTATTTGTCCACTTTGACAGAGATCTTCTATTAGAAGTCTGCATACTTGACTTTCTGCAGAGCCGGTCTTATAGATTATTCCAACAGAATAACCAGAGGAAAAACATCTGCAAGAATAAATCTAGATATCTGACTATTTGTCACCTTTGACAGAGATCTTCTATTAGAAGTCTGCATCAAGGGACATAGCATACTTGACTTTCTGCAGAGCCGGTCTGCTAGATTATTCCAACAAAATAACTAGAGGGAAGACATCTGCAAGAATAGATCTAGATATCCGAGTATTTGTCCGCTTTGACAGAGATCTTCTATTAGAATTCTGCATCAATGGACATAGCATACTTGACTTTCTGCAGAGCCGGTCTTCTAGATTATTTCAACAGAATAACCAGAGGAAGACATCTGCAAGAATAGATCTACATATCCGACTATTTGCCCGCTTTGACAGATCTTCTATTAGAAGAGTCTTCATCAAGGGACATAGCATACTTAACATTATTCCAAAAGAATCATCATCTGGCATCCCTCTGGTATCCCTCTGGTATCCCTCTGGTGGCCTTCTGGGGTCCTTCTGGTGGCCCTCCGGGGCCATTCTGGTGGCCCTGTGGCCCTCCAAAAAGCTGTTGGCTCTCAAAGTGAGAGCTGATCCTCCTTCTCCAACAGCTGTTGGCTCTTAAAGTGAGAGATGGTCCTCCTTTTTGCAAACAGTTGTTAAGTCTCATCCTGAGAGCTTGTCCTCCTTCCTCCAAACAACTGTTGGTGGCTCTCATCCTGAGATTTGTTCCTCCTTCCTCCATCAAGCAGATGAGAGAATCGCCGAGGATGGCTGATGAAAAGGACGATCACAAGACTTGTCTTCACAGCTACAAAGAAACAGCCCTAGTGAAGGATTCTGACTGGTCACCAGTTGATGAAGCTGTGTCATGTTCCAGAGGCATTGCGATCTTATTGGCCCAGTCGATAGGGTTGATTGTAGGATGGGTGTGTGGGAGGTGGGGGGACCTCCCATTGCTGGTTGCTGCTGGGGGGAGCAGCAGTGAACACCCATCCTGCAGTCAAGCCATGTTCCTCTGGAACATGATGCAACAGCACCAACTGTTGACAAGTCAAATTCCTCCACCATGTTGGTTAATCAGGGACTGTTTCTCTTGTCGTTTCTTCCTAGTTTCCTTTAGTGTTCGTCCTCTTCTTTATCCTTCCAGCTTTCTTCCTGTTTACCTTCTTTGTCTCATCCAGAGAGCTAGGCCTCCTTCCTCCAACCAGCTATTTGCTCTTATCCATAGAGCTAGTTCTCCTTCCTCCGAACATCTGCAAGAATAGATCTAGATATCCGACTATTTGCCCGCTTTGACAGAGATCTTCTATTAGAAGTCTTCATCAAGGGACATAGCATACTTGACTTTCAGCAGAGCCGGTCTTCTAGATTTTTACAACAGAATGACCAGAAGGAAGACATCTGCAAGAGTTGATCTAGATATCTGACTATTTGCCTGCTTTGACAAAGATCTTCTATTAGAAGTCTACATCAAGGGACATAGCATACTTGACTTTCTGCAGAGCCAGTCTTTTAGATTACTCAAACAGAATGACCAGAAGGAAGACATCTGCAAGAATAGATCTAGATATCCGACTATTTGCCCGCTTTGACAGAGATCTTCTATTAGAAGTCTTCATCAAGGGACATAACATACTTGACTTTCTGCAGAGCCGGTCTTCTAGATTATGCCAACAGAATGACCATAGGGAAAACATCTGCAAGAATAGATCTAGATATCTGACTATTTGCCCACTTTGACAGAGATCTTCTATTAGAAGTCTGCATTAAGGGACAGAGCATACTTGACTTTCTGCAGAGCCGGTCTTCTAGATTATTCCAACAGAATAACCTGAGGAAGACATCTGCAAGAATAGATCTAGATATCCGACTATTTGCCCACTTTGACAGAGATCTTCTATTAGAACTCTGCATCAAGGGACATAGCATACTTGACTTTCTGCAGAGCCGGTCTTCTAGATTATGCCAACAGAATGACCATAGGGAAAACATCTGCAAGAATAGATCTAGATATCCACCTATTTGCCCACTTTGACAGAGATCTTCTATTAGACGTCTGCATCAAGGGACATAGCATACTTGACTTTCTGCAGAGCCGGTCTTCTAGATTATTCCAACAGAATAACCAGAGGAAGACATCTGCAAGAATAGATCTAGATATCCGACTATTTGCCCACTTTGACAAAGATCTTCTATTAGATGTCTGCATCAAGGGACATAGCATACTTGACTTTCTGCAGAGCCGGTCTTCTAGATTATTCCAACAGAATGACCAGAAGGAAGACATCTGCAAGAATAGATCTAGATATCTGACTATTTGTCCACTTTGACAGAGACCTTCTAATAGATGTCTGCATCAAGGGACATAGCATACTTGACTTTCTGCAGAGCCGGTCTTCTAGATTACTCCAACAGAATGACCAAAAGGAAGACATCTGCAAGAATAGATCTAGATATCCGACTATTTGCCCACTTTGACAGAGATCTTCTATTAGAAGTCTTCATCAAGGGACATAGCATACTTGACTTTCTGCAGAGCCGGTCTTCTAGATTATTCCAACAGAATGACCAGAAGGAAGACATCTACAAGAGTTGATCTAGATATCTGACTATTTGCCTACTTTGACAGAGATCTTCTATTAGAAGTCTGCATCAAGGGACATAGCATACTTGACTTTCTGCAGAGCCAGGCTTCTAGATTACTCCAACAAATTGACCAAAGGAAGACATCTGCAAGAATAGATCTAGATATCCGACTATTTGCCCGCTTTGACAGAGATCTTCTATTAGAAGTCTTCATCAAGGGACATAACATACTAGACTTTCTGCAGAGCCAGTCTTCTAGATTATTTCAACAGAATGACCAGAAGGAAGACATCTGCAAGAGTAGATCTAGATATCTGACTATTTGTCCGCTTTGACAGAGATCTTCTAATAGAAGTCTGCATCAAGGGACATAGCATACTTGACTTTCTGCAGAGCCGGTCTTCTAGATTATTCCAACAGAATGACCAAAAGGAAGACATCTGCAAGAATAGATCTAGATATCCGACTATTTGCCCGCTTTGACAGAGATCTTCTATTAGAAGTCTTCATCAAGGGACATAGCATACTTGACTTTCTGCAGAGCCGGTTTTCTAGATTTTTCCAGCAGAATGACCAGAAGGAAGACATCTGCAAGAGTAGATCTAGACATCTGACTATTTGTCCGCTTTGACAGAGATCTTCTAATAGAAGTCTGCATCAAGGGACATAGCATACTTGATACTTGACTTTCTGCAGAGCCAGTCTTTTAGATTATTTCAACAGAATAACCAGAGGAAGACATCTGCAAGAATAGATCTACATATCCGACTATTTGCCCGCTTTGACGAGATGATTTCTTATTAGAAGAGTCGTTCATCAAGGGAACTATAGCAATTACGTTAACTTTCTGCAGAGCCGTTCTAATAGATTATTCCAACAGAATCATCATCTGGTATCCCTCTGGTATCCTGCTGATATCCCTCTGGTGGCCTTCTGGGGTCCTTCTGGTGGCCCTGTGGCCCTCCAAAAAGCTGTTGGCTCTCAAAGTGAGAGCTGATCCTCCTTCCTCCAAACAGCTGTTGCTCTCAAAGAGAGAGATGGTCCTCCTTTTTGCAAACAGTTGTTAAGTCTCATCCTGAGAGCTTGTCCTCCTTCCTCCAAACAACTGTTGGTGGCTCTCATCCTGAGATTTGTTCCTCCTTCCTCCATCAAGCAGATGAGAGAATCGCCGAGGATGACTGATGAAAAGGACGATCACAAGACTTGTCTTCACAGCTACAAAGAAACAGCCCTAGTGAAGGATTCTGACTGGTCACCAGTTGATGAAGCTGTGTCATGTTCCAGAGGCATTGCGATCTTATTGGCCCAGTCGATAGGGTTGATTGTAGGATGGGTGTGTGGGAGGTTGGGGGACCTCCCATTGCTGGTTGCTGCTGGGGGGAGCAGCAGTGAACACCCATCCTGCAGTCAAGCCATGTTCCTCTGGAACATGATGCAACAGCACCAACTGTTGACAAGTCAAATTCCTCCACCATGTTGGTTAATCAGGGACTGTTTCTCTTGTCGTTTCTTCCTAGTTTCCTTTAGTGTTCGTCCTCTTCTTTATCCTTCCAGCTTTCTTCCTGTTTACCTTCCTTGTCTCATCCTGAGAGCTGGGCCTCCTTCCTCCAAACAGCTATTGGCTCTTATCCATAGAGCTAGTTCTCCTTCCTCCGAACATCAGCAAGAATAGATCTAGATATCCGACTATTTGCCCGCTTTGACAGAGATCTTCTATTAGAAGTCTGCATCAAGGGACACAACATACTTGACTTTCTGCATAGCTGGTCTTCTAGATTATGCCAACAGAATGACCAGAAGGAAGACATCTGCAAGAGTAGGTCTAGATATCAGACTATTTGTCCACTTTGACAGAGATCTTCTAATAGAAGTCTGCATCAAGGGACATAGCATACTTGACTTTCTGCAGAGCCAGTCTTCTAGATTACTCCAACAGAATGACCAGAAGGAAGACATCTGCAATAATAGATCTAGATATCCGACTATTTGCCCGCTTTGACAGAGATCTTCTATTAGAAGTCTGCATCAAGGGACATAGCATACTTGACTTTCTGCAGAGCCGGTCTTCTAGATTATTTCAACAGAATAACCAGAGGAAGACATCTGCAAGAATAGATCTAGATATCCGACTATTTGCCTGCTTTGACAGAGATCTTCTATTAGAAGTCTGCATCAAGGGACATAGCATACTTGACTTTCTGCAGAGCCGGTCTTCTAGATTATTTCAACAGAATAACCAGAGGAAGACATCTGCAAGAATAGATCTAGATATCCGACCATTTACCCGCTTTGACAGAGATCTTCTATTAGAAGTCTTCATCAAGGGACATAGCATACTTGACTTTCTGCAGAGCCGGTTTTCTAGATTTTTCCAGCAGAATGACCAGAAGGAAGACATCTGCAAGAGTAGATCTAGATATCTGACTATTTGTCCGCTTTGACAGAGATCTTCTAATAGAAGTCTGCATCAAGGGACATAGCATACTTGACTTTCTGCAGAGCCAGTCTTCTAGATTATTTCAACAGAATAACCAGAGGAATACATCTGCAAGAATAGATCTAGATATCCGACTATTTGCCCGCTTTGACAGAGATCTTCTATTAGAAGAGTCTTCATCAAGGGACATATCATACTTAACTTTCTGCAGAGCCGGTCTAATAGATTATTCCAGCAGAATCATCATCTGGTATCCCTCTGGTATCCTGCTGATATCCCTCTGGTGGCCTTCTGGGGTCCTTCTGGTGGCCCTCCGGGGTCCTTCTGGTGGCCCTGTGGCCCTCCAAAAAGCTGTTGGCTCTCAAAGTGAGAGCTGATCCTCCTTCCTCCAAACAGCTGTTGGCTCTTAAAGTGAGAGATGGTCCTCCTTTTTGCAAACAGTTGTTAAGTCTCATCCTGAGATCTTGTCCTCCTTCCTCCAAACAACTGTTGGTGGCTCTCATCCTGAGATTTGTTCCTCCTTCCTCCATCAAGCAGATGAGAGAATCGCCGAGGATGGCTGATGAAAAGGACGATCACAAGACTTGTCTTCACAGCTACAAAGAAACAGCCCTAGTGAAGGATTCTGACTGGTCACCAGTTGATGAAGCTGTGTCATGTTCCAGAGGCATTGCGATCTTCTTGGCCCAGTCGATAGGGTTGATTGCAGGATGGGTGTGTGGGAGGTGGGGGGACCTCCCATTGCTGGTTGCTGCTGGGGGGAGCAGCAGTGAACACCCATCCTGCAGTCAAGCCATCGAATGGGCCGAGAAGATCACAGCTCCTCTGGAACACGATGCTACATCACCAACTGTTGACAAGTCAAAGTCCTCCACCATGTTGGTTAATCAGGGACTGTTTCTCTTGTTGTTTCTTCCTAGTTTCCTTTAGTGTTCGTCCTCTTCTTTATCCTTCCAGCTTTCTTCCTGTTTACCTTCTTTGTCTCATCCTGAGAGCTGGGCCTCCTTCCTCCAAACAGCTATTGGCTCTTATCCATAGAGCTGGTTCTCCTTCCTCCGAACATCTGCAAGAATAGATCTAGATATCCGACTATTTGCCCGCTTTGACAGAGATCTTCTATTAGAAGTCTGCATCAAGGGACACAACATACTTGACTTTCTGCATAGCCGGTCTTCTAGATTATGCCAACAGAATGACCAGAAGGAAGACATCTGCAAGAGTAGGTCTAGATATCAGACTATTTGTCCACTTTGACAGAGTCTTCTAATAGAAGTCTGCATCAAGGGACATAGCATACTTGACTTTCTGCAGAGCCAGTCTTCTTAGATTACTCCAACAGAATGACCAGAAGGAAAGACATCTGCAATAATAGATCTAGATATCGACTATTTGCCGCTTTTGACAGAGATCTTCTATTAGAAGTCTGCATCAAGGGGACTTTAGCATACTTGACTTTCTGCAGAGCCGCGGTCTTCTAGATTATTTCAACAGAAATAACCAGAGGAAAGACATCTGCAAGAATAGATCTAGATATCGACTATTTGCCTGCTTTGACAGAGATCTTCTATTAGAAGTCGCATCAAGGGACATAGCATACTTGACTTTTCTGCAGAGCCGGGGTCTTCTAGATTATTTCAACAGATAACCAGGAGAAGACATCTGCAATAATAGATCTAGATATCCGACTATTTGCCCGCTTGACAGAGATCTTTTTCTATTAAAGTCTTCATCAAGGGCATAGCATACTTGACTTTCTGCAGAGGCCGGTTTTTCTAGATTTTTCCAGCGGAATGACCAGGAAGGGAAGACATCTGCAAGAGTAGATCTAGATATTGGACTATTTGTCCGCTTTGACAGAGATCTTCTAATAGAAGGTATGCATCAAGGGACATAGCATACTTGACTTTCTGCAGAGCCAGTCTTCTAGATTATTTCAACAGAATAACCAGAGGAATACATCTGCAAGAATAGATCTAGATATCCGACTATTTGCCCGCTTTGACAGAGATCTTCTATTAGAAGAGTCTTCATCAAGGGACATAGCATACTTAACTTTCTGCAGAGCCGGTCTAATAGATTATTCCAGCAGAATCATCATCTGGTATCCCTCTGGTATCCTTCTGGTATCCCTCTGGTGGCCTTCTGGGGTCCTTCTGGTGGCCCTCCGGGGTCCTTCTGGTGGCCCTGTGGCCCTCCAAAAAGCTGTTGGCTCTCAAAGTGAGAGCTGATCCTCCTTCCTCCAAACAGCTGTTGGCTCTTAAAGTGAGAGATGGTCCTCCTTTTTGCAAACAGTTGTTAAGTCTCATCCTGAGATCTTGTCCTCCTTCCTCCAAACAACTGTTGGTGGCTCTCATCCTGAGATTTGTTCCTCCTTCCTCCATCAAGCAGATGAGAGAATCGCCGAGGATGGCTGATTAAAAGGACGATCACAAGACTTGTCTTCACAGCTACAAAGAAACAGCCCTAGTGAAGGATTCTGACTGGTCACCAGTTGATGAAGCTGTGTCATGTTCCAGAGGCATTGCGATCTTCTTGGCCCAGTCGATAGGGTTGATTGCAGGATGGGTGTGTGGGAGGTGGGGGGACCTCCCATTGCTGGTTGCTGCTGGGGGGAGCAGCAGTGAACACCCATCCTGCAGTCAAGTCATCGAATGGGCCGAGAAGATCACAGCTCCTCTGGAACACGATGCAACATCACCAACTGTTGACAAGTCACAGTCCTCCACCATGTTGGTTAATCAGGGACTGCTTCTCTTGTCGTTTCTTCCTAGTTTCCTTTAGTGTTCGTCCTCTTCTTTATCCTTCCAGCTTTCTTCCTGTTTACCTTCCTTGTCTCATCCTGAGAGCTGGGCCTCCTTCCTCCAAACAGCTATTAGCTCTTATCCATAGAGCTGGTTCTCCTTCCTCCGAACATCTGCTAGAATAGATCTAGATATCCGACTATTTGCCCGCTTTGACAGAGATCTTCTATTGGAAGTCTTCATCAAGGGACATAGCATACTTGACTTTCTGCAGAGCCGGTCTTCTAGATTATTCCAACAGAATGACCAGAAGGAAGACATCTGCAAGAGTAGATCTAGATATCTGACTATTTGTCCGCTTTGACAGAGATCTTCTAATAGAAGTCTGCATCAAGGGACATAGCATACTTGACTTTCTGCAGAGCCAGTCTTCTAGATTACTCCAACAGAATGACCAGAAGGAAGACATCTGCAAGAATAGATCTAGATATCCGACTATTTGCCCGCTTTGACAGAGATCTTCTATTAGAAGTCTGCATCAAGGGACATAGCATACTTAACTTTCTGCAGAGCCGGTCTTCTAGATTATTCTTACACCATGTCTTCTGGTGACCTTCTAGTGACCTCCTGGTGTGCTTCTGGCTTTCCAAACAGCTGTTGGCTCTCAAACTGAGAGCTCGTCCTCCAGCCTCCTAACAGCTGTTGGCTCTCAAACTGAGAGCTTGTCCTCCAGCCTCCATATAGTTGTTGGCTCTCAAACTGAGAGCTTGTCCTCCAGCCTCCAAACCCTTATGTGGGTATATGCTAATGTCCTGAAGTTCTTCATTCATCTCCATTAATGACGTCTTTCAATATGTGCTTGAGGCCCTCCCACTGTTCCCTGTAATCCTGCTCCATCTCCTGCTGGGCGTTGCAGAACTCTCTATGTTGTTTCTCTTCTCCCTTGCGCGCCTTTTCACAAGGGTCTTCGTCTCTCCCTTCATCTATCCTTCCTGTTCTTTCAGCACACTTTTCCAGCTTCTCGTTTTTACTCGTATCGTCTACAGTTTCATGCTCATGTTCTAGCGCAATGTGTTCCAGTTGGAAATTCCTCTGAGCGGTTCCATGGAGGAGCATCATTAACATGTATTTGTCATGTTCTCTCAAAGCATCCTCCTGTATTCGTAGCTGCTCTCTGAAACACTTCTTCGTCTCTCATTCCTATTTTTCCGTTCTGTCCTTGGCACTCCTCTTTCAGCTCTTCGCAATCCTTGAGAAGTCGCTGCATTTCCAACTGGGCTTCACTCTCCTTCTTCCTCAGGGATAAGATGTCTTCTTCCTGACAATCTAGCAAGCGCTGGAGGCACTGTTCTTGACGCAGAGCTCTTTCCAAGTTATCTTGGAGTGTCACATTATCCTGTTCTGTTTCTTCCAGTCGTTTCTTCGTTACTTCTCGTTCCTCTTGAGCTTCCTCCAATTCCTTAGATTTAGTGGCGAGGGATCCTTTCAGCAGCTCTGCTTCCTTCTCTTTCTCATCTAAAGCATTCCTTAATGTTTCATTCAGCCTACAGAAGTCCTCATTCTCCAGGTAAAGCAACTGATTGAGATTTTCATTTTCTTTCAATTTGAGGCTGAGCTCTCCTCCCTTCTGCAAAGTGCACTCCAGCTCTCTTCCTATCTCAACTAAAACATTCCTCAAGGCTTCATTCTGCCTACAGAAGTCTTCATTCTCCAGGTCAAGCAACTGGTTGAGATTTTCAGCCTCCTTTAATTTGCGGCTGAGTTCTGCTCCCTCCTGTACAGTGCGCTCCAGCTCTCTTTCTTTCTCAGCCATCTTCTGTTGGAGAACCCTTCCCATCTTGCTTTCCTCCTCGGCTCTCTCCTGTAGGTGACTCTCCAGTGCCACTATTTTCTCCCGCTGTTCTCTGTCGACCTCTTCCATCTTCTGTACTTCAGCTAAAGCGAGTTTTAAGTCTGCTTCCAACTGCCGATTTTCATCTACAAGTTTTTCATTTCGCTGAAGCAGATTCTCGATTTTTCTACCTCTGGCGTTCATTTCATTTTCCTCCTGTGCTCTCTTTTCCAGCAGTAGATCTTTCTCCACTAGCTGACGTCGAAGCAGTTCGACCTCTTGCTGAGCTCCCATCCAGAGGTTTTCCATTTTACGTGCGAGTCTTACAGTTATCCAAATCCTTCTCCAAGTCCAGCTTTTCTTCTTCCATCTGTTCTAGACCTTGTCTCAACAAGTAGACTTCTAGACAAGGCTCCTCCATGCCTTCCTCCTCCTCCTCCTCCTCAGTTTCCTCAGCGTCCTCGAATAGTTCCATAACTAGACTGTCCTCAAGGTTAGCTTCTTTGTCAGTCTTTTCGAGGAATTCCGTATCTAGACCTTCCTCCTCCTCCTCCTCCTCCTCCTCCTCCTCCTCAGTTTCCTCAATGTCCTCGAATAGTTCCATAACTAGACTGTCCTCCAGTCTAGCTTCTTCGTCAGTCTTTTCGAGAAATTCCGAATCTAGACCTTCCTCCTCCTCCTCCTCAGTTTCTTCGTCAGTCTTCTCGAGAAATTCCGTATCTAGACCGTCTTCCAGTCCAGCTACTTCGTCTAAGTCAGTATTTGAGTCATCGTCAGTGTCATAGAGTTCTTCCATATCCATATCCATACTGTCGTCCATGTCCATTTCGTCATCTTCGGGGTCTTCATTATTCATTTCCATGTCTGCCAAATTACGATCTTGAGATCTTGAAAGACTGTAAAACCAGTACACAGCAAACGCCAAGCCTGCCAACAATACCATCCCAGGGATGGCGACGGCAAAAGCTGGCGTACCAAAGCCGTTAGATTTTTCCACGACGATTTCTGGATGAACAGAATCCGCCATATCATGATGAATATTAGTGTCCTGTGCGCCAACATGAATCGATTGAAACCTTAACAAAGCTACAAGGTCCTCAACGATTGAAGCGTACAGGTCACACCACAAGATGTACAAGATTGTTAGCAAAAAGCAATATGAAGCAAACATGATTCAATTCTATATATTCAACACTCTCGCTGTCTCCATGCTTAGTTTTTCAAACGGACGCCAGCTTCAGGATCCGAAGGAGAGAGAGATAGAGATTGCTCCTGGAGCCAATGTCTTCATTCCAGGAAGGACTCCGGAATGGGCTTCACGGAAGGATGGAGGTCCTTTTTCTCTCTGTACTATATGTACGTATGTGACCGGTAAAAATGTTCTGTTATAACAGAATTCCATCTAATAAAAGAAGCCCATAAAAACCAAAATATAGAGAAAATAGTACTATATTTCAGAGACTGCTGTCTCCCTCTTCTAACTTTTTTAGCGAGCGGATGGCTATCATAAATCTACGGGGAACAGGATATTTATCATTAAGGTCAGTTAAAGCATTTAGTAGCACTCCTTTTAAACATATCTCTTCACGGCTGTAATTTTTGTCAGATATGAATTTATCAAAAGTCCCTATGAAGTCTAAGTTGTTCTTACGGTCTGGCATAAGGTCAAAGGACAAGTCTCTGAAATATAGTATTTTTCTCTCTATTATATTTTGGCGTTTTTATGGGCTCCTTTTATTAGATGTATGTATCTATGTATGTATGTATTTATAATCATGTCTTTAGTCTTTGCTCTCAGTAGTCTTCACTTCTATGAGAGAGAGAGAGAGAGAGAGAGAGAGAGAGAGAGAGAGAGAGAGACTTTACGAGGGTAAAACTGTCGAAAAATATAACAAAAGTTGTATTCCATTTTCGAAAAACACTTTTGCAAGATAGATAGATAGAGAGAGAGAGAGAGAGAGAGAGAGAGAGAGAGAGAGAGACGAGAGAGAGGGAGAGAGAGGCCCTAGACGGAAAAGAGAGATAGGGGGGACGGGAGGAGAGAGAGAGAGAGAGAGCACGAAACCTGAAAACACTGAATTGATTTCAGCCATTCATTCAAGTCACCAGATGAATATAACCTGCGGGTATTTTCTTTAGTTATTTCCACGCTGCTTCTCTGATCGCGAAATATATGACGTAATTCTTGATCTGTGACGTAATTTTTTTAAAGACCTTCCTTTGTCTCTGGGCAAAAGCATCTGTTATTAATATTGTCACTGGAAATGCGTCTTGGGTGTTTATGTTCGTTCTATGAGTGAGATGACAAGAATAATATAATAATAATATTATTATTATTATCATTATGATTATTATGATGATGATGATTATTATCATTATTATTATTATTATTATTATATGAATAATTTTCCTTTAATATTGCCTAACAATAAAGGCAAATTAATCATATAATAATAATAATCATCATCATACTCATCATCATCATCATAATAATCATCATCATAATAATAATAATATTATTACTATCATTATGATGATGATGATGATGATGATTATTATTATTATAATATGATTAATTTGCCTTTATTGTTGCTTATGTTTCTGGTTTCAAAAGGCATCCGAGTCATCCCAATAATAATTATAATAACAACAATAATAATAATAATAATAAGAAGAAGAAGACGACGAAAACTGACTATAATGCCTTCTTGAAATAATAATAATAATAATAATAATAATAATAATAATAATAATAATAATAATTTGCTCCTTATCCAAGGAAATTATAAACTAAGTATATCCAATAGACACGGTCATGAGTCTCCACCTTTAAAACTGACTGACTCGGCTACCATAATTCTTAAAATTTCATCTCGTAAACGCTTCCGTCATTTGATTTAAATGTCACCGCCCTTATTAGGGTGTTCAGGTAATCGGGTGAATTTATGTTTCTTCTGGTAATGAGGCGTTAAAACTATAATCTCCCCTGTTAAATTATCTGCAATTTACAGCCTGAGCTTAGGCTCGTCTGTAAAATGTTCACCTGCTACTAAACAATCGATTTACAGTATTTCCTGATGATTTTTATTGCTTTGAGGTTTTACTTAATAATGCCTGTAGTGTCGTATTAGGAGAAAAGTTTTTCAAAACTGAAATTAATTAAAACATAGGCCGAGTTACGGAAGTTACGGTCAACAATTTCCCAAGTCTAAACATTTTGGCGTTGCAGACCGTGCATCCAATGAAAAGGACATTGCTTAAGCATTGACTTTTAACTTGAAAGGTTTTTCTAATTAGGACATTCTCTGAAAAATAAATAAACAGTATATTTGTAAATTGTAATAGTCTTGCATATTGTGTTGAAAAAAAAATAAGTAAAAAAAATTAATCTTCATAGTGCTTTTGATAGGCCTACCTAGTATACCAACCATACATTTTATATTATCATGGGGGTATGGGTTGTTAAAGCAATTTACTACAACAAATATGTATATAAACATCAATTTTGACTTTTGTTGCGAAGGCCCTGTGAAGTGGATCTCAGACTCGAAAAACGCTCTCACCAAAAATCTGTATGATTACTTAGTCTATTTCCATATATGTCTATTCATTCCTTTAAATACACACAAACACACATATGTGTGTGTGTCAGTGTGTGTTTGTGTAATGTTTTTACAGGAAATATCTGTCTTATAATCAACTCAGAAAAATGGAAAGCTCTGCTGAAAATCGCAAAGGTGGTGCTGAAACAGAAAATCACTTGAATCCCAAGCACTGAAATGTAGAAAACTGACAGATGTAGGAGTTGTGAAGGAAACTTGTATTCCTTATTCACAGGCTACAGGTGCTAACTCTAGTGATCAAGCCACAAACATTGAAAGTGTAAGAGATTCGGTCCATGACAGGCCCACTACAAGTGCAATTGCCAGTAGAGTAAGAACTCATCTGAATATCTTAGTCATTTTAAAAAGTTAGGCCCGATTTACTACCCTGTCATAATTCTCTTGCAAGATTGCATCTACATGTGAGTAGACGTAAACTAGCAATGTATAGATAGGATATTCCTAACTTTGTATAGCTTACCTTATCTTAAAGCCAAAAAAAAAGTCTGTGTTTCCATAAGATGAAAGAAATGCAGGAGAATTATATCATAAGATCAAGGTCATTTTGCAAATGACCTAGAGGCACTCTTGATGTATTGTATATACAAATCCATAGCAGGCTGCAGGTAGAGGCGCATCAATAATAGCATGCTGCAAAGAAAAACCTAGTGAGCTGGAGTACTTTACGAGACCAAAAAATGTAGACTATCCATCATTTTTCTAATTTCACCCAAAGCAACCATCAACAAATCCAATATTACAAAAAGATTTTCACAGTAAGGATGGTACAAATAGGAAATGGCTTTCATACAGTGAAGAAAGTCACATGTTATGTTGCTACATCTGTATTGTTTTTGCTAATACTTCTGACAAGAATATATTTATCAGCGGAATGAATGATTGGAAGCATGGCCATCAACGAGTAGAGAGAGCTACACGAGCAAAGCTCTTTACACAGCAACTGTGCAGAGGCATATTTTCTTAGAGCTTCTGAGTCAGATATAAGGCATTTGTTAGGTGGCAAACAAATGTCGCTACTTAGGGAACAAGTTAAAAAGAGGCGTATGGTATTGCAAAGAATTATTGATGTAGTTAAAATCATTGGGAAGAGGGGGCTTAGCTATAGGGGTACACAGTCAGAAGCCTGTTATACACTGGATGATCCATACATTGACCATGGTAATTTTTTAGAACTGATAATTCTCCTGGGAAAATATGATATATGCATGAAAGACCATTTAACTGAATGTTTGGAAAAGAGCAAAAGAATGCAGCAGACCAAATCAAAGGGCAGAGGTTCTTTTGTCAGCTTATTGTCTAAGACCACTGTTAATAAATATTTCAAGTACAATTCAGCAAATTATTCAGGAGTCCATTGCTAATGAAGTTCGTAAAGCTAGAAAGTTCTCTGTGCTGATTGATACAACACAGGATATCACCTCAGAACCAGTGTCCTGTTGTTCTTAGGTATGTCACAGATGTTATTCATGAAAGACTTGTTGCAGTTGTGAATTGTGAAGCAACTACAGGAGAGTATTTTGTTCCAATTTTGAAGAATGTCCCATAAAAACTTGAACTGGATGTAAGCAAATGCATTGGTAATGCCATAGATGGAGCTTCCAACATGCAGGGGGATTCTCTGCTTTACTTTCTTCCCATTCACCCAATCAAGTTCATGTATGGTGTGATGCACATGTTTTGAATTTAGTACTGGCAGAAACAACTGGAGCAGTAATAGCAAGTGCCTCGCTTTTCAACTGATTGAATGATATTGCAGTCTTTATCAGAGAATCTTATAAGCGAATGATTATTTGGGTGTACTAAGCACAAGTGTACAACGAAAGGTTGGCGAACTGAGTGGATACTCTGTGTAAAAGTGCTACAAAAGGGCTGTATTGGTAGTCATCTTGTACAAATCTGCCCAGTAAGGGTAGCAATTCGCCCACATACCCGTGGCTTGACCCTCGAAGCGACACCTCATTTAGCAAAATGATTGTTCATTCGTTTTGTGCATTACATTCATTTATTCTATAGATGTCTTTTATATATGATCCAGTCGTTTAAAACTATTTACAAAGCATTTTTTTTACAGTCCGATTCACCCCAAATTCCAGAGGAAGTACGCAACGCGACAGAAACAGTTTTGCCAATGGTTCCTCTCAACCGAGTAACTGCACCGACCTGCACCCTTGGTGTGTAGGCTGGGCTGCCTACATGAAAGCCACCTGCCCTGCAACCTGCAATTCTTGCGCTTCCCAAGGTAAGACCAATAGGGACTAGTATGCAATCTTGAAGGAAAATATACAATAATCTTGTAGAAATGCTGCCACAGACACTTACAGGCTGGGAATGTGGTGCATCCAGGACTAATTACAAACTCATAGGTGGTGAAAAACCCTCATCATTACATGCTGTTGAGTATTATAAGCTGTATTTACTAAAAAATTTTCACTTGCTGCTCACTTGCCATTCCTCTAGATAAGAATTTAAGCAAAATCCATTGATAACATTTAAGTATATTCATTTCTATAAAATTATTAATGAATTAATACTTTTATAGAAATATAAAGAATATTAAGGCGTTCTTCTACTCATCATCAACTCTCTCAGGTCTAAATATAATCCAACCAAAAGAAAGAGGTGATTTACCCAGCGTGTCAACCCGTGCGCCGGCCAACCAGGAACGCTGTGTCGACCTGTGTCATTCATGTAGTGGATGGGGTTCCCGAGGCGAGTGCGATTCCAACCCTGCCTTCATGCTGATGAACTGTCCAGTGACCTGCAACTCCTGCTTTCCAGGAGGTGAGACAGAGGAAAGTTTGCTGTCCGATATTCTATGCATTCATCTGTGGACCAACAAATAGCCTTTATCAACCCTGTCTCTAACCTACTTCAGCAGAATAAGTCAGATGATTCCTCTGGTCTTTTTACAATTGACTGACGGTGTCTTAATCTCATCTTCACTTTAACATATAATACTGCTTTTCTTTGTGTGCTGTTGCGACAATTAACAAAAAGATAATTTCTTGTTGTTTCCAGATAAAAACAAGTGTGTCAACAGAGGTGATGATGCCACCTGCGATCTGTCAGCTGCCCTTGTCAATCCTTCCTACAACCTGCACTTCTGTGCTGGTTCTTGCAGCAAGTTTATTGATGTTTGTCAAGAAAATAACAGGTCAAATGAAGGTAGGGTACTATCTTTGATATGACAATTTGCCATGGCAGCAGATGCTATGGGAAACAGCCCCTGTATGCATGGATTCCAAAAATTTTTATATTGGATATTCCTACAAGCTATTGCCCCATTTGTGAAAGGGGAAGATCCTAAGTGGGACATCAGTAGTTGTCAAACTAGTACTTTCATTAACTTTCATTTCAGATGCGAAGAGTTGCCGCAAATTGCAGACACTACGAAATCCAGACTTTGGTAAGTGAGTCAGCCTGAGTTGGCTTAAGGAATGAGGTTTGCTTAGTTCTTATCAAATGAAGAATTGAGTTGGCTCATTTCAGTCAGGTGCCTTCTTCGTAAAAAAAAATGAAGGGTTTGAATACTACATTCAATAACAGTTCATAAATGATTCGATCTGAATTCACATTGACAACTCATGACTGCTGCAATGGATGACAGTGAGGGATGCTGTAGCCTTTTCGTTATTAAGCTGAAGGTCAATATCCCCAGGTGACAGAGCTGCAGCTAATCAAATTTAATCGTTGTTCATGTAACAAGGAGCATCTCGTGTATCCAGAAACTCTTAACTTTTCCCGCCCTCTGTATTTTTCAGAGTGTGGTGTGATTCCACAATATGGCCAGACTGTGTTAGTCCAAAACGAGCCTCATTCTCAACTGGTATGAACTCAAAGGAGGCTAGCTAGTCCAGAAGATGAGATCCCAAGTCACCCAGGACGAAATAGAAACAAAAAACGAAGGAAAAACACAAGGAAGAAAAATGGTCAGAGGAGAAAAGGGAACAATAATCATCGAAACCATGAGGGCCAGAGGTTGGAGAGTGATCCATCAGAGAGCACAGTGACGCCTAAAAATGCTCTGACTGAAGTTCAAGAAATTAATAACAGTGAACAGGCAGATCTTAGAGTGGAATCCAGAGAAGACGCCATACTGGAATCTGTGGAGGATTCCCAGAATGGTGACAGATTTTTCAACATCACTAACCTATCCTACAACATCACTAATCCTTTCAACTTAACTCATACCCCGCTTAATTTGACTATTGGCCCCCACTGGCCCCCTTAACTTCACGCATGCACCGTTACACTTCTCTACTCTTCCATTTATCAATGAGCTATTGCAATTAAAACCAGTGGCAGATCAGAACAACGTGACTGCAGACGCCTGGTTTCCCACACTGGCAATTATTGCTCTTCTCCCTGCTCTCTTCAGCATTCCCTTTTACATTGAGTTCGGTGCTCTGGAGGCGTCTCGCCAACAAAAGCCTCCCCCTCCCCCTCCCCCACCGTCTGGCCCACCACCTCCACCAGGCAGTCCACCTCCTCCAGGCCCAGGTGGTCCCCCTAAACCTCCAGGAGGCATCCTCCCTTCTCCAGCGGCTCAGCCTAAGGTTCCTCTACCCATGAGGCTTAGCCATCAGTTCAGCAGCATCCCTACTATTCTTATTATCAAGCTCCTCCTTACCATGGCTATTATCAATATCCATCAGCTTCTTCACGCACCTCATCATATCCTGCGTCAAATGAACCAGCATTGCCTGTACTTCAGGCTCGGCATGATGCTCCTGAAACTTCCGTTTTGGTGCCATATTGCGAGCTTTCCGAGTACCTCTCGCTGCGAGGGAGGGTTGACCAAGAGGCACACAGGTCAACCACTGGATCCTGAAGTGGTGCGACTGTTAGAGGCCATGAGCTACTGCAGGGTAAGAATTCTAGATTGTGATGTCCCCCTTACGGTACTTATGAAGGTGTGACAGCTAATGATATGGGCAATTATCCCTGAAGTTAGTAAACATAAGAAAAACAGGAGTATTATAGAACTCCTCACCAATGGTTTGCGTCAGTTATCATTATCATCCCTCATAATGAAGTTCTAGACATATGCCAACAAAAAAATAAAATGCTAGCTTAGCACCATCCTCTAGGCCAATCCCTGCCACATGGGAAAATTTAAGTTCTTTAACTTAATTTTTTTTTCTTCTGAGTTCCTGGTACTAACGCCAGGTCAACATAGTCCTCGTTTATAGTCATGAGACCCCTTGTTAAGTTTTGAGCATAGATTTTAATGAACTTAGAACTTCAGAGATCTCACTAGGTTCAACCATTGCTTCTATATCAGTATTTGCCATTGTAAGATAGTTTGCACAAGCAGAAAGAATAAAAATAAAAGGTTTCCTATAAACTATGCATTACTAGTCAATGTCAGTTTCAGAACTCAAGGAGCAACATTCACTGACCCTTGGCATTCTTACTTTTAATGTATATACGATTGAGAATACCATTCCATGGTTGTCTAATAAACTCAAACTTAAGTTTGATTAAATTTTAATTGGCCCTAGCTGTTAGTACATAATGTGATTTCTGCTTCTCTATTACAGTATGATTTCTCAGTAAGGCCTGAGGGAAATGGTCATAACAAGTCGTTTGTGGAACCACCTCCAACGTGGCCTGGAATAGTAAGTATGGTTTTTGTCATGTCCAAATGAATGGGAGTGAGTATATATTCTGCCAAATAGATAATCTGAAACGTCATCACTGGTACACAAAGCAACTGAAATCTATCTTCCATAATTCGTGGACTCTTTAATTCCAGAGTTATCCAGCGTTGTTTATCAGCAGCGTCTACGAGATTAGCTAATGCCACAGATGGCGGCAAGCAAGGGAGCGAGTATTTCTGTGGTGGTTCCCTTATCACTCCCAATCACATCCTCACAGCTGCTCATTGTCTGATCACGAACAGGTAGGTTCAAGGCCTTTCCAGGTGTCCAGATTTGGAAGGCAGCTTCCATCCTGGTTGCTTCTCACCGTCATACGATCTGGAGGGGAAGGACGATTCCAGATTTTTGGAAGAAGTTATCTCATTCATTTTCAGACGCTTCCAGTTGATTTTGTAGCATTCAGCAGGGCTGTGGATGACTCTGTTTTCTAGGACTTGACTAGAAATTCTTAATGATTTGAAATTTAAGACGTCACCAAGTTTTTAATGCACACAACTTTTAGTTCGATGAACTAACCAAACTGATCTTGCCAGAAGCCATTTTAATTACATTTCTGGTATATCCATTTGCATTAAAGCTCTATTTACATTTACTTTCTTCGTTGTGGAACCAATATAATTTTCTTTATATTATTCTCAGGCCATCTGTAATAATTACATTATAATCATATATTTTACGTATATGAAAATAATCCCATGACCCAAGGGGTCACTGGCGAGATAGGAGTGTGATATGTCTTCATAACAGGACGCAAGCAAGACGCTGCAGTGCTGTTTGCAGTGCCTGGTTTGCATTTGCCTGTGTAATCATTATCATTGTCTTGTAAAACAGGTCACAGCGCCTGCCTATGAGAAGCTGGTGACCTATCACCTGCAGAGGTAACACGACTTCCTAGTCACATGTTCGTCTGTCTGTATGTTATGTATGCTGAAATAAGCTTTGTTCTACTATCTTTGTGAAAGACTTTGTAACTTTAGATCTCTACTTCTCTTCATCGAGACGGTTCTCTGAAACTAACTCTTCCTATACTTCAGAGATGTAGTTCTTAATAAACTGTTAAGTTTGACACCAAGAGTTTGAGTCATTGCCTCTGCGTCTGCTGCCTTTTTAAAAAATGAAGGACAAAGAATTCGATTGTCTCATGATTCCTTAAATACTCATATCAAGGTATATTCCTGGCATGGAAATTAAAGATTTCCCACTCTGCTTTTTGCATGTTATAATGTGAAAAGTGTGGTTTTGGTTTATTATTTAATAGGGATATTATGGGAAAACGATCAATTGAGTAGGAGTCATCACATGTAATCCCATCTACTTTGTCAGCTATATTTGTTGATCAAAGGGTGATGTCTATTGAGGAAAATGTTCCATGGGGTTTGGAACAATCTGTATTTACTTTGTTGTCATTCAGATACCAGAGATTATTTATTAGTGTTCATTAAGTCTTCTATTTTTTCTCCATTTTTATCTAGTGTAATATTATTATAGTCCCATATTGGATTATGTGCACTGAAATCACCTACAATTAGTATGGCTAGTACAGTTGGTAACATGTTGGTGTGATGGTAATTGCTTCATAGCAAAGAAAGATAAAGGAAAGGAAAACACATCTTTGAGAAGTTCTGCAACAAGGAGGTTTTCGCGCCTGTGTTGGAGGCACCTGTCCTCGCGGCTGTTCTGGAATCGTCGGGCGTGTTGTGGAGTGCAACATGCGCCTAAGTGTCGGGAGAAACGCAGCGAAATATGATGCAATATTCCGTCGAGAGTCTTCTAAGAAGTTCTAGTAATCTCGGGAGCCTGTGACATTTGCCGTAGGCTTTGCCCCCAGAGTGCCGTATAAATACGACGGACGAGCAGGAGAAAGCAGAGATCGTAAAAGAGAGATCACCAGTTAGTCACAGAGAGATACCCTCAGTAAGAGCCACAGATCAGATTATCAGTGAGAGATCAGCAGCAGCAGAGATCATCCTTGAGAGATAAGAGAGAAAGGGACCGACGAAGGATCAAGAAAAGTTGCTCGAGAGTTGGTTGGATTTTGGTCTAGTCATCTCCAGGAGTGGACGACCGAGTTATCTCGACGTTGAGAAGACTTCAGAGAAGAAGTGTCCTGCTAGAGGTTTTGGGGAGTTCCTGCCTTTCAAGTATCGAGAGTAGACATTATTTTCTGCAATACGGAGTCAAGAGGACGTCAGCAATCGCCGATCTTTTGTGAAGTCATCGCTCCGAGTCACTAAACCGGCCAGCAAGTATTTGAATTATCTCGCTGTTCCCCCAGTTCACGCAGAGTAAGATTTTGCCTTTTTATGTAAATAGGAGATACCATTCTGCATTTACCTTTGTTAGTAAGCTTGTAAATAAACTTTAGTTGTGTTAGTGTTTCTTTCTATATCCGTATCCCCAGTTTCAGCTGTTGGTGTTGAAATATTTTTTTTTTTTTTTTTATTTCATATCGAACCTGAAGCGGACCTCTCTCAGAGGCCGTAACAGTTGGCCTCGTAATCTCGGGGACCACAGTTTACTCTCCGTCAAGGGGCAAATAGTGAGACTTGCTACCGAATGGTATTGCCATGAGTGACATCACAGAGGCCTGGGGTTACCCAGCTGACATCCATTTGTGGGAGGACTGAAACCAACTGTTGTAATATGTTGAAATCATACTTATTAGACTGGTTGTATAAGTTAATATCAAACCTATTGTTTTCTATTTTTATAGTTATTGCTGAAATGTGCAGTTCAGTGTACTAATCTATATCTACTTTGTCATGTACATATTATATTTTGTTATGGACATATATTGCTGTTCAAAAATTATCATTTGTCTTTGATGTTGTGGCTAGCAGATATTTACCTATATTTGGAACAAGATTTCCTAATTGTTGTTTACATATATAATCATTGGTTCGTGTTCGCCAATAAGTGGTTGGACTTCTCTTAAGTGCATTCTCGTTAATAATCCATTTATATCCCACCAAATTATATACCGGTTCAATGGTGTAATATGCGAGTGGTCAGATTATTCTAAATAATAGAAACTGATGTTTTCTTCAGCTTGTTACATATTACTTTGTAATTTTGTAGGTCTGATTCATTTTTTTTTAATTTGAATCTGACTTCGTTAACAGTTACATTTTTACTATCTTGATTTAATTTTTTCAGTTTGACTTTCTTTAGCATATTAATCTACAACACTATGTTCATCTCTGCATGTGTATTGAACATTTAAAATATTACAATCTTCTTCATGAGATTTGATGTTTGTTTTTTCTTTATTCCTATATCTCATGAAATTTCTGTGTGGTTAGGCTTTCTGTAGTTATAGTTTTACTTTCGTGGCACATTAATATAAAGCATTTCCTGCAACCACATCATCAGTTTGCTTTTTCTTGTGGAACCTATACTTGGTGATAGGTGAATTTCTTTGCTTTAATTGTATAGATCTAAATTTTGTTTTCATTGTTACTTTGGGAGACAGTGGAAAGTTTGATTTAGTGTTCTGTTTCAGAATTTTAGTTTTCGGTGAGATTGGTGGGTTATTCATCTTTTGTTTGGTTTGGTGGAATTAGATGGGGTCTTATTTAGTTGCCTCTTGCAAATTTGTTATCTGTTTTATCACATTTGTGTAATTTTAATTCTTCCTTTTCTAACTGTCATTACAGAGTACTGGCATCGATATATACCTACCTAATAGAGGAGCCCCAAATTCCGGTTATTGGCGCCAATAACTGCCGAAAATCACTAATTTTTGGTTATCAGCAATTTTCACTTATCAAGCTGTTGGAACGGAACCCCCCACCAATAACCGGGGGACTGCCTTTATTTGTTTCCATTTCAAGTAAAGAGGCATGTCGATTGTCCACTGTGATAATGTCATTGATGTGTAAAATTTCCTCAGAAGAGTTCTTTTCATCTTATATCCTCAGAAGATTTCTTTTCATCTGTATTTTTTGTGGCATTTCTCTGTTTCTGTTATTCATTTCAGTTCTGGTATTGTTTGATTTTGAAGTATATCTTCATACCTAAATTTCTTAGAGCTGAAAGTAAAGAGGATTGAATGACCCAGCTATCTTTGCTTCCTGATCAACATTCCAGTTTGCTCTTGTAGTAATTGAAGTTCAGTGCATATTGTAGATATAGAACACACACTTTAGATCGAGCATGATGTTCTAGTCCACAATTTATGCAGTTTGGTTGGCCACAGTCCCAGCATGTATTATGGTTCCTGTGAACTGCACAAGACACATCTGGGGAAATTTCTGCATTTAATGGCTGTATTACCAAATATGCAACAGTTCTTGAATTGCATGTTTGGATTGTATGGGTTTGGAACATAAGGTCTAAGTTCCCTATTTAATTCTAGTAGGTCCTCTACTTATGGCTCCACCCTCCATCAAGTCTAAAGAGCAATGAATTCCATAAATCGATTATCAAGCCAAGGTTGTCATCAAAAGAAGAAAAGGAAGGAAGGGGGAGTAAAGGAGTTAAAGGTCCTAATGTTCAGTTGTATCCACAGCAGAGAGAGTGGGCGTAAAAGAGCATATACTCTCCTTGCGGTGGATCCCTTAGCCCCTCCCATCATCATGGGGTTGGGATCAGGGGTAGCAAAATATTCCTGGGAAGAAGCAGCAGGGAGAGGAGATCTTGCTAAAGAGGAGCCAGAACAAGAGGGGATAGATGTGCTCGCTGCCATTGTAGTAGGGTCAAAAACTCAAGTTCCGTGAAGAACCTCCCACTAGTAAAGTTTGATGGTTCATTTTGGAACTTGAATGCATTTGCATCAAAATAAGATCTTTTGCCGATCTGGGAACTCTGGGCATACTTCAGAAGAGCAAGAAATCCAAAATGGTGGAGTTGACCATCTAGCTGAAATAATATTTTCCACAAAGTACTAAATACCTTATTAATACCTATTTCAGATAATTTGAGGGCAAGGAATCCATTTCTGATGTTATTTTGTGATTACAGGTCTCCTTTGTGATCATTTTTTTAAGGTATAGTGCTTATAATACAAGATACCAACATATTTTGCATAAATCCTTCTACTTTTTTTAAACCGGACTCCAATAGGTGCTAGAGAATTTTTCCATTACGTTTTGACCAAAGGTTTGCTCTGTACATGAACAAAATAATGGTTTAAGCAAAGTAAGCAAAGGTTTTTCATATTTTTATTACAAAACATTCAAAATATGGCAAAGTTGTTACAATAAACCTGTCAGAAAATAAAGAGTACTGCATATGTCATTTACAGCTATCTGTACCTCAGTGGGTACAATTGTTTAGTTATCCAATGTGTTTTCCTTTCTTGGGAAAGTATAAAAAATTTAGGACTTCTTTCTTTCCACTGTCTGAGCTAGTAATTAAAAAATACTCAGTGCATATTATAAAAATTGTTCATAATACAGTACAGTATCAGGCAGACCCATTACTGTATATCACTTTTATCAAGCTTGGCCATACAACACTGACTTAGCCATGTTTTTACCCAAATATCTGATTTACTGACCATAAATATACAGTATACTGTATGTCCTTTCTGTCATAGACAATACAAAATCCAATTAAAGTATTAAACACAACTCTTTGTTGCTATAAAATAGAACTGAACTAAATTTCAGTCTTAAACCTACTAATAGTCGTGTCTGGAACCTTTTTTAAAAACTACCTATTCATTTATAATATTTGTTATGTGCTATCACAAAAATGTGCCATTTTGACATCCCTCACAGTTATACCATTACAATCAGGAGTTATCCATGTGAACCCCCCCCCCCCCTCCACCTGTACAGTGTTATATACATTAAACCATTCAGGATGGTGTCCCATCCTTTCCCCTGCTAGCGCTACTCGACTCATCCAACTCCACGCCTGCAATTTAGAAATAAGGTTAGATATAAAACAAATACCAAAATCACCTTTATAATATACTTCAAACGTTGTAAAATATAGCAAGTAGAGAAAAACTTCTAACAGTCCTTTGTCATAATGGAGTGGTGCTTTTTACTGGTAACCTATCATTTTAGCAGTTTTGAGATACGTATTTAAAACTTTGAACCAAAAATTGCTTTTACCACATTTTTCCATACAAACCAAATATATTAATATACAAATTACTTTACTTACAGACTACAGAGGAGAGAGAACCCACTGTGCTGCAAAGGAAAGAGAACCCACTGTGCAAGTGCAATCCACTTACATGATGCTTCCATCATTCATCAATCATTTGTGCCCTCCTAGAGACCAAAGAGTGTGGGAAAAGGGAGATGGTACTAAATATTGAGTTATGTTTTCAACCATAAAATACATCACCCACTACTCATAAGATGCCTGAATTATAATCCAGAAGGGTGGGGGAAGACCAGCAATAGGAGGCAACAAGGAAAGAAGGAATCACAACAAATTCGGACATCTGCCCTCACTAGGAGTGATCAAGCAATGTGTAAAGTATACTTTGTATTCATCTATGGCAGACGGAGTTTCTACAGTAAAGCAATTGGTTGTGCATGCAAGAAATTAAAGTACTGAGGGCAAAACATCTGCCAGACACGAGGCAAGAAGACTAGATACTTTTGAGAGTTGAAACTCAAGAGGGTGAGGCTGAATGAACAATCCAAAACATGCCCTGCTGTGACAATCATTGCCAAACCAAAGTGAGACTTAATCAAAGTTACTACATCCACCAGAAGGAAGTCTTCAAGTTAAGTCACGCTTTCCATAGGCCCAGGGTTTGGTAACAAAATCAAGAGCAGCCAAAGAGAAAAAGGACCAGTGACTTGAAAAGGAAACTTTCCTGACAAATGTGCATGCAGCTATTAATAAGCTAGAGAAAGGAAGTGTAAAATACCATTAAGGATAGAGAAAATGAGTCATTTTTCATACAATTCTTTATCTATCAAGTTTGGTTAAACTGCATAGAGTCAATTGTCAACAAGGAGGTTTAACTGGGGTCTTGCACTGTTCCAGTTATAGCTAGCTGTACAAGGCTATGGAGCTGGCCTTTATAAAGGTTTCCTTCAGCAGAGCAAGTCCCTATCACTGACCAAAACCATGCTCTGCTGAAGGAGAACCTTTGAGGCCAACTTTATTACCTTATACAGTCAACAGTGAGAGTTACTTAGAACATTTAGCAGTTAAAACAAACTACTTGAAGGTTTGCAAAGTATTATGGATCAGAGCTCCATAAATTAATGTAATTTCACTGAACCTTGGGCAACTATTGACCCCTCTACTTGAAAGTAAATAAGATGCACTACCTAGATTTGATTCAAAGTAGCCAAAAACACTTAACGGTACATAAGTTGAGCTTCCTAGTCTTGAGTTAAAGCAGCTACAGGAGACTGTGACAGAGCAGCTTCTCTAGCAACAGGTGCAATAAACTGAAAAATTTTCAAAGACAATTTGTATTTTTCATAGCTATAAACCTGAGGATAATTTCTAGCGCCTTGCTGGATCCGGTTAAATCGCAGATGAAAGTAGGCAATCTTGTGAGATCTGGCAACGTGTGCATATATCGGGTGACGAATGATCAAGGACCACGCATGTACGCCACCGTGTCAGCTTTCCCAACTCAGGATGTCTTAGCAGAAAGACGGGCAGCTAGAGGTGGGCAGTACAATGTTAAGACCTCAGGTTTATAGCTATGAAAAATACAAATTGTCTTAGAAAATTTGTCATTTGTTCATACGCAAACAAACCTTCAGCAGGGTTTGTTACAACTCCCAACTCCCCCTTGCCAAGGAACAGAGCATATGCTACCGAACAAACAGAGGGTTGGATATTTGTATACCAAGCGACCACACTATCAGTATGACTACCTTACTCACCTGTATCAGACCAGTCCAGCAAATGACGTGTCTATTCCTTAACCCGCCTGAAGGAAGAAGGAAAGGTACAAGAGAAAGAAAGAGACCAGCCAACTCACTCATTATCTCATCCACACAATCATCTTAGGTAAGATACAAAAGTGCCCTGTTAAGGACAATGATTAGTTACACAATCTGTTGGGCAGCCACCACAGGACCCCTGGAAAACGTGTCCATAGATCTGTGGGCAACATCCTTAAGATAAAAAGAGGTGAATGTGGACTGGCTTAACCAAGTGCCAGCGCTCAGCACTCTATGTACAGCCAAGTTCTTTTTGAAAGCCAGAGAGGGACCAGTACCCCTACGTCATGCGCTCTAGCCTGCACAGATGTGGCGGCGGAATCGTCAAGAGTCAAGTATGCCTGTCTGATAGCCTCCCGTATCCAAAAAGAGATAGTATTCTTCGACACACCTTTCTTTGTACGTCCTGTGCTCTTGAGCATCACCATCCACAAACTCATTCAGTGATGGAATGGAAAAGGAAGTGAACCTATCATCGTACACAGAGGGATTTTGAGTCTTGGCCATGAATTCTGGGACAAATATGATATTGTTATGATACAATAAAGTTTGTTCATACTTACCTGGCAGATATATATATAGCTGTATTTTCTGAAGTCCGACAGAATTTAAAAAACTTCCGACACACGCAGTGGTCGGCCAGGTGGTTAGTACCCATTCCCGCCGCTGGGAGGCGGGTATCAGGAACCATTCCCATTTTCTATTCATAATTTTTATTTCCACTGTCCCCTGAGGGGAGGTGGTGGGTGGGGTACTTGATTATAAATATATCTGCCAGGTAAGTATGAACAAACTTTATTGTATCATAACAATATCATTTTGTTCATGAAACTTACCTGTCAGATATATATATAGCTGAATCCCACCGTTGGAGGTGGGAAGGGACAGAATAGAAGGATTTTGGGAAACAAATGCATGCAGATGATTTACATCTTGGTTCCACCTGTTAGCATAGCCGACTTCGTGATTACTGTCACCCAAGTCTGCTTCTGCTTTACTAGAGTTGCCAGCGAGGTAGAGACCTATAAAGCTGGTGCACTCCAGATGATCTGTCAACAGGGGCGTGACCACAATGTGACTAGACCATATTGACCATACCATGAGGGCTAAGAAGTAAAATAAATATATATATATATATATACAACCACCTGAACCAACCTAGCCAAAGTTAAGGTGTGTTAACTAAGGCTTAAGAGTTAAGAAGTCGCCGTTGTCGCGACTCAAACAACTAAATTAGAGCTCTTCCTAACCATTTTCTACAGGAGTAGGATGAGTGGTTACTTCTTGCCCCCAAGATTGTGTCTGCAGACCACGTATGGCCCTAGCGACAGCAGATCTCATATGCCATCTTCACATCTCGCAGGGATGTGAAGTGAACACAGAGTTGCTTCGCTAAAACATGGTACTCAGGATGTTGCTGAGTGCCATGCTCTGTTGAAATGCTTCCGAGCCGCGCCCTCACCTCGTGAGCATTCAGATAGATTTCAAATCTTTGTGCAAAACACAATGAAGGAGCATTTTTGAAAGAACTCCTTAACACTAAAGCCAGGGTGTTCTTCGATATGGGCAAGTCTGGTCTTTTTCGGAAACAATGCAGATTGCCCGAATGACTTCGACTTTCTTGAGTTTTTATGTAGATAAAACTTGAGAGACCTGACAGGGCACAGGACTCTCTCTGGCTCCTGCCCACTAACTTGTGCCATCCTTGCTTTCCAAGCTCCTGGCCAAAGGACAAAACGGGTTTCCATTTCTTAGGCCACAACGAAAGGCTTAGAGAGCACACCGCCTTGTGTTCTCTAAAGCCAAAACTTGTGACGATGGCTTAAAATCTCACTAACCCTCTTTGTCGTATCTAGGGTGGTTAGAAGAAGGCCTTCCTGATACATGCAAGAAGTTAACAGGTAGGAGAGGTTCGAATGCTTTGATATCAAGAACTTCAGACTACGTCTAAGTTCCATATTGAAAGCTTCGATCTGGACATGCACAGTCAGTCCGGTCTGTAACTAAAGTCAGGTGACCGACCAGTTGAGGAGTCAGACGAATCAAGGACAGCAAGCTGTACCCTGAAGACCATAAGGCACTATTCTTCGCTGAAGGATGAGTGTCTTGGACTGCCTGGGCGATTCAATCTAAGCAAACCTTGGGGGGTGTATCAACGCAACCCAACGTCGTCAGCGAATCAACTCCTGACTCAGCTTCTGGTGCCAGGAGAAAGGAGCAAGGAGCAAAAAGGCGATTCAGTCCCGAAGGAAGAATGCCTGACAGTCCAACCTGGTCTCATGTTACACGATCATCGGGGGTGTATAAACGCAACCGACTTCGTCAACAAGAAACTCAGGGCTACTATATGTCCGCCCTGATCTCGCACGAGTGTCTGACTCCGAGAAAACAGGTGAGACAAAAAGTAGATGGTGAGCGAGTTTCGAGATTCCACAGAACTCAAAGATCGTGAAGGGCCTTGTTGCTTGACAGACGCAAATCTCTGAGCCCAAAAAGCCGTCAACAAAACATATTTGCGTATTCTTTAATAGTTGTGACTGCCAGCTTATCCCATTCTTCAGACGGAAATGGAAGACGGTAATCTTATTCCTGTCAACATCTCGACTAGTCTGAACGTTGTCAGACTCAGAGCGGAGAGGTATAGGTACCTTTCGAGTTAGAGTTAGACCGACTCTCTCGGAAAAGGTCCTTGGAAAGTGAACTAGGAAGGATGTGGCCTCTGTGAATCCAGGATCCTGAAGGCCAACATGGGGCGATCAGCGTCATTGTCCGCTCCTTGTGACGTCATAAATCCTCATTACATTTCCTAAGCGATTGAAAAGGGGAAAGAGACTAAACATCCATCCCCGTTTAATATCATAGGATGGCGTTTAATGGTACCGATCCCGGATCGAGAAAAAGGGAGCAGAGAAGAAGAAGCCTCTTCGTCCTCAACATATCGAAGAGAAGAATGAAAGGGCGTCCTAGTTCTCTCCACAACTCTCAAACATACTTCTAAAGAAAGATTCCACTCGGAAGTCAAAAGTTGCTGCCGTCGATCGAGACGATTCGTACGGACTTTTGCAATCCTGTAACGAACCTCTAGAGGATCGTTACATTCTACGCCTGTTGCTTATAATAGGCTCTTTCTCGTAAACTCGAGCAGGGACCGAGAGAAGATACTTCTTAAGATATGAGAGAGCTGTGGAATATCAGAGTTGATGTGGACCACTGGTTCCAAAAACTCGTTTCGAGGACTGGAGAGGGACGACCGAATTGCATTTACTTCTTTTCAGATTAAGATCCAGGACATCTGAAACACTATCCAGATGTCGGTCACCTTCTTTCTATCATGACGCACTGAGAGATGTTCAGAATCATTCCTAGATCTTGAATAATATTTCAGTTTCCCGGTAGGAAAAAAACTGTGGGTCTGAATTGCAGTCTATTCGGGGAAACAAACTTCTTCAGGAAGGAAATGGTCCCAGCAAGCTCATCCATTCCCTCCCCGAGTATGCTTACTTCCCTATAAGGCTGCGCTTTGCCTAAGCAGGAGAGCATATAAACGTGCAATGTTGCGGGAACTCGTAGTTCTATACCGTGCGGTAACGAGCACCGAAAGGATTGAGATAACTCTGTTGAACATAGTAAGGCAAAACGCAATGCAACGTTTATTCATTCACGTAAGAAAACCCCTCCAATCTTAGGCTAAAGTCCGTGATTGTAGGACAGAGATACAGTTAGTCAGTCAATCCCGCAGGAGAGACGTAACCGCCAGCACAGAGATACGGTTAGTCAGTCAATCCCGCAGGAGAGAGAGACGTAACCTACAGCGCATGACAGCGCACGATCTGTTACTGGCTCGGTTGGAACTTGGAACTTAAACAGTCAGACACAGCAGCAGCCAGCAGCTTACGAACGTCGTCTCTTAACTTTATGTCTGGGTTTGCCAGCTACCCTATTCTACGAAGAAATAGGTCCGTTATTTTTTGAGCAAAAAGAGACTCTCAAGTCTGGTATATTTAAGCCGAAACAGAAAACGCTAAATATATAGATGCGTTTGTGTCGTCAGAACACTACCATACAACGGTAAAAGATAAATCGGAAACTCCTAAGGAAGGCTGCAGGGAGTAACGATTAAATGTCCTAAAATAATAGACAATAGACCTCTCGGTTTGCCATCCGAAGAGGTACTACAGCAAGCGTGTATGACTTGAACCAACCAGTAGTAAAATAACGCAAGGCAAAATATTTTATTATATTCACAATAAAGTTTGTTCATACTTACCTGGCAGACATATATATAGCTGAATTCGGAAATACAGCCACATACATATCTGACAGGACAAGTTTCATGAACAAAACTTAGAGAATCGAAGCAGACAGCTCAAGCTTCTTATGTTATTGGACATAAGCGTTCATTGACGTAGTCTACAAGTCTATTTTCTTGTACGAGTCTGCGAACGACGAATGAGAGCTCTTCCGAATCTTGTCAATAAGAGCTTATTCGCTTACGTAATATCAAGTTAAAGAGATGCTTGTCAATGAGAACTAACCCATTTACGGGACAAAGAGATATTTTGTCAATGAGGGGATACCCACTTACTTGACAAAACGATAGTATATTGTCAATGGGGGAAAGTCACTGAATTGACAAAACGTAATCCAGGAAGTCGAGCATTTTATTTTCCGATTCCCGTCTCAAACGAGAAAGGGGGCAAGAATCCTGTTAAGAGACAGGGCTTACAGCAGGTAGAACGACGATGTTCAATTCGGCAGCGTAGTCCCGACTAGAAACTAACAAAATCTATCATCTGATTTTTTTTTTAAAACCCTTTCAGATGGGCTAAAAAGCTTGCAAAATTATCCTGGGAAGAGGAAGAAACTCTCCAACCAGCTTCCTCTCCCGTATCACAACTAATGCCTGCTAAAGCTTAAAATTTATTGGCAGTATGGCAAAGGTGGCAAAGGAAGTCCTGTCTTGCGCTTTCCTGAAGAGCGTCCTTTTGATGAATGCCTTTGCAAGAATCCTACTGAACGTCGCCGAGACGTCGAGCCTTTACATAACCCGTAACTGCCTTATCGCAAAGTCTTGACTGCGGTAGAGAAAACGAGATCTTCCCTTGAGCTTTCCTTAACTCCATCCACCTTTGCGAAAAGCAATATAATATTGACAGAGACCTCTTGAAATTCACGAAACCGAGGTCTTGCTGGGTTTCGAAGACGAAGTTGTCTGTTCACTTAAGCTTCCTCCGAAGCACTGCTTACTTCACATTCTTGAGGCTCAAATCTTAAACAAGAGCTTGAAGTCTGAAGAGTTCAACAGAAACGTTCAGCCAGGAGACAAACCTGGTGTGCGCTGGCGCGCGCTCGGCGTCCATTTGCGAGGACGCTCGCGTCCTGGCGCGCGCTCGGCGTCCACTGGCGAGGACGCTCGGCGTCCACTGGTGCGCGCCTGGCGTCCATCCGAGCGTCCCGTTCAAGCCGAGCGTCAAAAGAAGCGTGCAGAAAAGCGTCACGCTCCTGACAGGCGTCAAAACAAGCGAGAGAAACTGCCTTCTTTTTCATATTTCTCGGTGGAAAGACGTACACGTGATCAGGCGACGTTCGCCTTCTTACTTCTCACTGAAACGCATAACGAGAGAGTGAGGGACGTGAAGCATCCTCTTCTCTAAAGCTTCTATTTAGAGGGCGCGAGTCCTTCGAGATTCGTTGCAACGTGCACGATCTTCCGCAGCCTGGGAAACGTCAACAGGTCCTACCGAAGGGACGCCAGATCGATGTGTTCCCCGTAACCCTCCTTCGGCTTTTCGACATGCCCTTCATCCCTAGTCCTGGAGTCCGACAGAGGTCCAGGCTAGAGGCGTTATGGGGCGGATTTTGACGTTCCCTCTGACGAGAGAGAGGACGTGAAGCGTCCTCTTCTCTAAAGCTTCTTAGAGGGCGCGAGTCCTTCCGAGAGCTCCAACCCTTGCGCGGGGAGGACGCCTCGGAGGACGAGAAGCAATCCTTCAGGATTCGTGCACGTGCACGAACTTGGCAGATCTGGGGATTTTCATCAGAAACTGCCGAAGGCACGCCAGATCGGTGGGGGTTCCTCGTAACCCTCCTTCGGCTTTCGACATGCCCTCTCCCTGTGGTCCTGGGAGTCCGACAGAGGTCTAGACCTAGAGGCTTTATAAGGCCGATCTGACGCACCCTCCACTACACAAGGGGCACTATCACTGCACTTAGCCACTTCACTATTGCTCTCTAAAGCAAGCACTTTCGATTCTAAGTTACGAATCGAAAGAGTATAAGAGAAAAGGGCAATAACCTCTACAGACACTGTTTTAGGGCCCCAACGGCAACATTACAGGGTTAGGAGAAAAACTAACAAAATAACAGAAGTTAGCACTCTTCACAACAATGAAGGAGAGCGATCACCTCTCGCAGACATATTCATAACCCGTAGGCCATACTATAGGGTTAGGCAAAATAAAGTCTACAGGAAGGTTAGCAGGTTCACTACCCTGACTTTTGTTTACTGATTAATTGCGTACATACGAATCATACTTTTTCCTTACGGAATTAGACATGTTTACTGATTAATTGCGTACATACGTATCATACTGTATGCCTAGCCACAAATCCAAGTAAATAAATCAAAAGACAATTAGGATACTTAGCGGCAATGAAGTTTCCAAAATCCTAAGACGGAGGTACTGAAAACAGGTGTTTTCAGCACCGGCGACAGAAAAATTATGAATAGAAAATGGGAATGGTTCCTGATACCCGCCTCCCAGCGGCGGGAATGGGTACTAACCACCTGGCCGACCACTGCGTGTGTCGGAAGTTTTTTAAATTCTGTCGGACTTCAGAAAATACAGCTATATATATATCTGACAGGTAAGTTTCATGAACAAATTGAATGACACTGACCCCCCACCCCTGGTGTGCTTCACATCATAGCTCAGACCGTGGAGCTCTCCTACTCTTTTCGTAGATGCCAAGGCCAGGAGGAAAACCGCCTCGAGCGTCTAAGTTCCTGTCAGATGAGCGACGCAAAGGTTCATATGGACCCTTAGTGAAGCTTCTAAGAACCAAGGAAACATCCCACGTCGGTAGCTTGCGCTCCCTAGGAGAACTCGATTGCTCAAACCCCTAACTAGCAAGATGTCGATGCCTTTAAGGCATAACAATAAAATCAGGGCCGCCCTGTAGCCTCTAATGGCAGAAACGGACATACGTTTCTCATCTCTGAGGAAGGTTAAAAAGTCTGCAATGTGCTGAATAGAGGTTGCGAGTGGAGAAGAACCCCATTTACGACACCAATCACAGTAGATCGCCCATTTGCCCTGGTAAACTGCAGAGGTCGACCTTCTGAGACTGCTGGACATGTGCCCTGCCTGTTCTCTGAGAAAAGCCTCTCGCTCATAGGAGATAGTAGAATCCCTGTCTCTTCACGGTTGGAGGCTATCAAGTGACTGGTGGAACCTTTCTGTATGTGGCTGACACTGGAGATGTCGCCAAGGGGGAATTTCCCTCAGAACCTCCGACAACAACGACAGCAGATCTGGAAACCATTCTGCCTGAGGCCACAGAGGGGCTACCAAAGTCATCCTGAGACCCTGCAACTCATCAGCCTGTTCAGAACTTGACGGAACCACTGAACAGAATATCTCCAGTTTCCTGTTGAACCAAGTACCAAAAAGGTCCAGCAAGGGTCTCCCCCAAACCTGGAAGAGCCTGTCTGCTACTACCTGATGAAGGGACCACTCTGTGCCTAGGATCTGATCCCGACGACTGAGTTTGTCTGCGACCACATTCCGTTTACCTGGGATATACCTGGCTGAGAGCTCTACCGAATTGCTGACCACCCATTGGTGAACCTCGACGGTCAAGGCGTGAAGTTGACATGAAACCAGACCTAACTGCTTGTTCACATAGGCGACCAACGTTGTGTTGTCCGACATGAGAATGACAGAATGACCCTCTACTTTCTCCCGAAATTCCTCAGACCCAGGAAGGCTGCCTTCAATTCCAAGAAGTTGATATGCTGCTGTTTGTCCTCCAAACTCCAAACACCTGCAAGGGAGGTGTCTGAAAACAGAAGGAAGTCCGGTGGAAGAGAACACAGAGGGACCCCCTTCAAAAGATTTTGGTCGTCCAGCCACCAACGAAGGTCTCTCATTCCCAGAGACAAAGGAACCTTTAACAGGGGTGAGTCCCCTGCCAAAGACAGGAATTCCCCCAGTCTCCATTGTAGAGACCGAAGATGAAGACACCCATGAGGGACCAGCTTCTCCAGGAAAGACAAAACTCCCAGAAGAACCTGCCACTGATCCGATGGGAAAACTTGTAACCGCCGTATCGACGACCATACCCAGTTAGAGAATCCTTTGATTGGGTACGGGATTTGACTTTATCTGGTTGACCACGATGCCCAGTTCCTGACAAAACCAAAGCAGATGATCTCTGTCCTGCAGCAGCTTTTCCCTGGAACCTGCCAAGACCAACCAATCGTCCGAGGTTACCTCAGCAAACAGATTCCCTGAGCATGGGCCCAACTTGACACGAGAGAGAAGACCTTTGTGAACACTTGAGGGGCTGTGGTCAGCCCGAAGCACAGGACTTTGAACTCGTAGACCTTGTCTCCAAGAGAAGCGAAGGAACTTCCTGGACGTCAGCTGGAAGTATGCGTCCCTCTAGTCTATCAACAGCACGAAGTCACCTTCCCTCACAGCTGCCAACACTGAACGTGGGGTCTCCATCTTGAACCTTGTCTTCCTGATGAAGTGATTCAAGGTGGATCCTGATGAAGTGATTCAAGTTGGATAAGTCAATCACAGGTCTCCAACCTCCCAACGCCTTGGGCACCAAGATGTGACTGTAAAACCCCGGAGATGGACGCACCACTTCCTCTATCGCATCCTTGTCCAGCATCTTTTGCACTTCCCCCGGAGTGGCAAGAACTTAAAAGAATCTGGAGGATATGCCCTCCTGAGCTGCAGCTTGTCCGAGAGAGGAGGAAAGAAGTCGAATGGCAGTAGATACCCTACCCAAGGGACATCTACCACCCATTTCTCCACCCCAAAACTCTGCCACTTGGCCCGTTGGTCCACCAGGCACCGCCCCACCCGTGGTACAGGAGAGGGTGAGGTGCCTAACCTACTGACGACCTCCTTTACCTCTGCCCCTGGGGCCCCTTCTCGGCTTAAAGGAATAGGAACAAAAGGGACATTGGTCCTCTGACCTAGGCTGGGACGAACGGGGAGGCCTGCCAAAACCGAACTCCTCGATGGCCTACCAGGCAACAATCTTTGCGACTGCTGCTGGGCCAGACGTCTCCGAGGACGAGACTCGATTTAGACACAGCCTGGTGCACTAATCTGTCCTTGGTGTCAGCCCGGCGCCGGTCTATCACATTTTCCAGCTTGGTCCAAGGGAACAGAAATTGAGACTCCAACAGATCTCTATTCCTCAATGCCACCAAGGACTCAGGGTCAACCAATCTTTCCATCCTGGATAGAGCTGCATCTCTTCTAATCAGGAGGAGGTTAGCCAATAAATTAACACTGAGGTGAACCATATACGAAAACACCTTGTCTCCGGACTGCAACAAACTGGCAAGAGAGGAAGCACTCACCAACCCTTCTGGGGAACTGTCAGAAGTTATCTTGGCAATGACCGTAGACCAGAAATCCAGTCAAGAAACCATCTGCAACATGGAGGCTGCCGTAGATTCCAACACTGACGCATCCTGTGGAGACAAGGATGGAGGATCTGACCTCACCTGCTCCAAAGTCAATCCCAGCTTCAGACAAATGACGTCTGGGTTATGACGTGACATCAGAAAAGCAGAGTTTGTAGCATAGTACTTCCTATGCCTCGTGAGAGGCAGGGGTAGCAGCTAGGCAGAGCCCCCAGAGCAAAGCAAACCGTCCCAATCTGAAAGAGGCATTAACCTTATGCAAGACCGACTGGAAGTGCCCCGACAAGGCAAGTTGAAACGATAACTTGGGATCCTGCGTAGCTCCCAGCAAGGCTTACAAGCAGGAAGGAGTGTAAGATGACCGAGCCTGAGTCATACTCTCCAAATTGTTGAATTCACAAATGAGGTCGACAACTTCTGTAAAGAAAGACAAAACCTCTTGCGTGCCTCCCTCCTGCTCCAGCAACAGAGACCGACAATGAGAAGGGTGTGTAGGCTTATCTCAAGCGCCTTCTTAGTTTAAATTAATGGAAGAACCAGCACCCAAAAAGCCCGAAACACCAACTAACCTGTCTGGGCTGGATCCAAGCGCCAACTCCCGCAACAAAACATCCACAACACTAGGGACATCACTACGCACTCTCCCAACAGATGACTCTCTAACATGGCCGTGAACGGGCACCGGCGAGGCAGATGTACTAACGTGCAGATGAGGAATCCCGAACACTCAAGATAGAATGAGAATCGGACTCCTGGAAGTACCAGGGAGAGGGGCAGGCAAACACTCCTGCTGCACCAACTTCGCGCTTACAACCTTCGACCTCTTGACAGGCACCTTGAGATCCTTACAGCGACGATAAGGCCCTAGAGAAGTGGGAGCACCTGCAACATGTGCACAAACAAGGGAGGTTGCAACATGCTCGCAACTCGATGCAGAGGATGAAGCAGCCACTGCAGATCGCACAGGGGAAGATATACTAACAGTCTCTACAACACTAACACTCTCAGGAACACAAGCGTGTTGCTCCTCACTCACAGACGAAAAAAGGCCAATTCCTTAGCCTTCCAACGCTTGATACGCCAAAACAGTGGAGATGGGGGGGAAGGAGAGAAAGACAGCACTGGCTCCTTACACCATCCCTTTACAAGGCGAGGGCAATGCAACACGCTTGCTTCCAGTCCTCCCAGTCGACATGGCAGCCAACTTATCTTCTAAAACAGAGTCCAATCTCTTAAGAACCGCCTGGCATAAAGCCTCAAACGGATCAGCAAGAGAAGGGTCCGACGACATGGAAGGGAGATGCAGCAAACTGGATGGCAGAGATGACATCACGGCAGCAAACAATGACAACACAGACAAGCAAGGCAGCGCAGTGGAGACAACTAGGAGTGACGTCATCGATGGAAGTGACATCATAAGCGGCGATGATGTCCTGGCTTCCCCTCAATCCGAACGTGAAGCAGACGCCACGGTTTCCCTCTGACTCGAAGAAGCAGCAACTGTCACTGGCAGAGCAATAAAAAATGGCTGACCTCAGCTACCCATGAAGACGAGCCCAGGAGGAGAGGGGAGGGCCTGGACAGCATGAAGAGGGGGGGGTAGCGAGTATCCATGAAGCGCATCAGCAAATCCTCCAAGGACAGTGAACCCCGTAGTTCAAGCGGCCCCCAAAGCGCCACCATTTTGGACGCCTCCGACTCTGCAATAAAAGCCTCCTCCCTCTCGGGAATCACATTAACTCCCGAAGAAGAGAGGGCGACATTACATAAATCAGCCTGAGAGCCTCCCGATACTTCCAACGACGAATTGATGGAAGAAAAGAAAGGGGGCAAAGGCACAACACTACTATGGGGGTGTGATAGCACCAGGAGACAAAGCATCAGGAAGAGGAGAAGAAAACCCTCCCATGAAGGTTTAAGTAGAAACCCTAAGATGCTCCCTCTTACTTTAAAATAAAATAACAGCACACACAACACACACACACACTTTCTCTCTCTTCTCTCTCTCTCGCTCTCTCTCTCTCTCTCTCTCTCTCTCTCTCTCTCTCTCTCTCTAGAGAAATGGGCAATGCACAGGGTAAAGGCCGAGAGAAGAGAGGTCAACCCCAACTCTTGCCCAGGCGGTTAAGAAAAGATTGACGCAGTGGCGTAGATGAATGGTCCTTGACCACTCTTCACCCAATATACACACGCGTTGCCAGATCTCACATGATTCCTTGCTTTCATCTGCGATTTAACCGGACACAGCTAAGCACTAGAAATTATCCTATTGTTAAGACCAAAGGTTTGTTCACGTATGAACAACTAGCCATGACTTGAGAGTGGAGCAAAGATGACTCTGGGAAAGACTGACCAAAGATGAAGACTGGATTTTGTCCTTGGTGGGCCACATAACTCCTTAAAGTTGTGTATCTGCCAAAGTATGCCATTTGAGTGGAAGGGAACAAGTTGAACTTTTCTCAGTTGACCTGTAGCTCCAAGAGCTGACAGCACATGGAGGATTTCCAGATGATGAGCCAGTTGTCCTTGGAATATAGAAGATTTAAGTCCAATTTGGAGCCCAGGCTGCCAGAGACTTGGGGGTCCTGAGGTGCTGTAAAGAGGATGAAGCCAAGGCCTACATATTATTATGTTTAATAACAGGGTTGATCAACATGCACAGGTTTGTTTCCTAAGGGGGAGAAGACAGATTGGATTCCCCCCAGTTGACCTGCATACTGCCCAGAAGGACTCGCACATTCGATAAGCATTTTTGGATGTCTTGTCAGCTCTTCCTTTAAAACTTTACATAAATCAGCCATCCTAGTCAGGTTTAGAGACAGGGTGAACTGAAGCACTTTCCCCACCACAAAAATTATCTCACTGAATACTTGTGGGTAGAGAAGTCAAAGTAAGCATCACTAAGGTCAAGAAAATTGAGAAAAATCCCCCTTTTAATATGACTTCGACATTTAAAATAGCCTCTATTTTAAAGGGATTTGAACATAAGTAGATGTCCAACCTTCCAAAACCTTTGAAATGAGGAAGATACAACTGTAGAACCCCATCTGGCATAGCTGCTTTGATGGCCTTTGCAAACATGGAGAGGAATTATCCATGTAATGCTCTCCAGTCCCACACATTGGAGTCCCTGGAAGGCTACAGAGATCAAAATGATATTGTTATGTTACAATAAAGTTTCATACATACTTACCTGGCAGATATATACATAGCTAAGACTCCGTCGTCCCCGACAGAAATTCAAATTTCGCGCCACTCGCTACAGGTAGGTCAGGTGATCTACCGGCCTGGCCCTGCGGGTGGCAGGACTAGGAACCATCCCCGTTTTCTATCATATTTTCTCTCTTCCACCTGTCTCCTGCGGGGAGGCTGGGTGAGCCTTTAATTGTATATACTGCCAGGTAAGTATGTATGAAACTTTATTGTAACATAACAATATCATTTTCATACAATCAACTTACCTGTCAGATATATACATAGCTGATTGGCACCCTTCGGTGGAGGGTAAGAGACAGCTACTATATGGAATAGACAGGTAAACAACATATGTTGTAGGTATAAATAAAACCTTGGTTCCTACCTGATAGGTGGTAGACTTGGTGGGTGTTTGCCCAGTAGTCTGCATCACCTCAAGAAACTTTAGCGAGATATGTGATCTATGGCCAAGAGTTCTTGTGGGTCTGCCGATGGGGTCTTACCCACTTACTCAGCAGAGCCTAAAAGGACTTTGTCAATGGGTGCTGATCCACTTATATGACAATACACCTTATGAAGGAGCACACAACCAATCCCGACCACCTGATCCTAACCATGTGTTAGAACTAAGGATTGTTACGAGTTATCCCCGAACTCGTCACAACAACCGTAACTCAAAAACCACTAGCACACATACATAATTTTTTCAAAAAAAATTATACTCAACTAATTGGATATGACGAGAATTCTCTTATGAACAACATAGACGGCCGCCCGTGCGAGCCTGAATCCTCCATTGTTCGAAGAGATTCGATCATATCCAAAAAGAAGAAAAGTATATACATTTAAGGATTGGTGTCAGCTCCCGTACCCAGAACCGTATCTGCCGATACGATAGGACCTAGAGAAAAGCACTTCTCATACGTCACACGCACGTCTTTCAAGTAATGAGATGCAAACACTGAGTTGCATCTCCAATATGTCGTATCTATAATGTTTTTAAGCGACATATTCTTATAAAACGCGAGAGACGTCGCAACCGCTCTTACTTCATGAGCTTTTACTCTCAGTAGTTGCAATTGTTCGTCAGGACAGACCTTATGAGCGTCCGTAATGACGTTTCTTACAAAGAACGCTAGAGCATTCTTGGACATTAGTCTTGTGGGGTCTTTTACCGCGCACCAAAGACCTTGTCTAGAGCCTCCCAACTGACGCTTCCTCTGAAGATAGAACTTCAGAGCTCTAACAGGGCATAGAGACCTCTCTGCTTCTCTGCCTACGAGACTCGACATTCCTTTGACTTCGAATGACCTAGGCCAGGGATTCGTGGGATTCTCGTTTTTCGCTAAAAAAACAGGTCTTAAACGAGCAAATAGCCGAGTCTCCCTTGAATCCTACTTTATCCTGCAGAGCTTGTAACTCACTAATCCTTTTTGCTGTCGCTAATGATAAAAGGAATAGGCATTTTCTAGTTATGTCCCTAAATGATGCCAGATGCGGAGGCTCGAATCTATCCGAAGACAGATATTTGAGGACTACGTCCAAGTTCCAGTTCGGAGGTACTGGTTCCTTAGACTTTGAAGTCTCGAAAGATCTTATGAGATCGTGGAGATCTTTGTTATTTGCCAGATCTAACCTCTGTTCCTGAATACAGCCGAGAGCATACTTCTTGTATCCCTTTATTGTGGATACGGCTAGATGAGATTTTACTCTCAGGAATAGCAAGAAATCAGCAATTTCCGCTATAGAGGTAGAGGAGGAGGACAACTTCTTGGCTCTACACCACCTTCTAAAGACCTCCCACTTCGACTGGTATACTTTCGTAGTGGAGGTTCTGCGAGCTCTCGCGATCGCGCTTGCCACTTCGCGAGAAAAGCCTCTCGCTCTGACAAGTCTTTCGATAGTCGAAAGGCAGTCAGAGCGAGAGCGGGGAGGTTTTTTGATGGTAACCTTCTTGAAGTGTGGTTTGTTTGAGAAGATCCGTCCTTCCTGGTAGGGATCTTGGAAAGTCTACGATCCACTCTACCACCTCCGTGAACCATTCCTGGGCCGGCCAAAAGGGGGCTATTAATGTCATTCTCGTCTCTTTTGACGCCACAAACTTTTTCATTACTAACCCCAGGATTTTGAATGGGGGAAAAGCGTAAACGTCCACTCGAGACCAGTTTAGCAGGAAGGCGTCTACCATAATTGCTCTTGGATCTTCCACGCCGAGCAAAACACTGGGAGCCTTTTTGAAATGTATGTTGCGAAGAGATCCACATGAGGAGTTCCCCACAGAGACCAGAGATCGAGACACACTTCCTCGTGCAGAGTCCATTCTGTATGAAGGACCTGGTTCCTCCTGCTGAGCCTGTCCGCCCTCACATTCCTTACTCCCTGTACGAACCTTGTCAGCAGGGAGATGTTCCTGTGAGACGTCCAAAGTAATAGATCCCCTCGTGTAGTTCGTAAAAGGAACGAGGAGTGAGTTCCTCCCTGTTTCCGAATGTAGGCAAGTGCGGTGGTGTTGTCCACGTTTACTTGCACTACCTTGTCTCTCACCAGAGGTTCTAGGCTCTTCAAGGCCAGGTGTACGGCGAAGAGCTCTTTGCAGTTTATGTGCCAGGACACCTGTGCTGGTTCCCAGGTGCCTGACACTTCCTCTGAGCCTAATGTCGCTCTCCCCAACCCGTCTCCGACGCGTCGGAGAACAACACTAGGTCTGGGTTCTGAGTTCTTAGAGAGATCCCTTTGTTCTCTTCCAGAGGTAGCAACCACCACTGTAGGTGTGCCTTTATCTCCACTGGAATGGGAAAAACGTCCGACAGTTGCCCGGTTTTCCAGCTCCAAGACTTCTTGAGGAAGAATTGAAGTGGACGGATATGAAGTCTTCCTAGTGGGAAGAACTGTTCCAGCGAGGAAAGCGTACCCAGAAGGCCTTCCAACCATTCCCTTCGCTGACGTTTGTTGTTTCTCTAAGAAGAGAGAGATTATCCTCAAACCTTTTGCGGTTCTCTCTTGCGAAGGAAAAACTCGAAAAACCCCGAGAATCCATCCGAATCCCCAGATAGACTAGGTCTTGTCTGGGGGTCAGTTGAGACTTCTCGAGGTTCACAAGCAATCCCAACGCCTTGGTCAAATCCAGAGTTAACTTTAGGTCCTCCAAGCACTGTCTCTCCGATCTGGCCCTGATGAGCCAGTCGTCTAGGTACATAGAGACATTCACTCCTTTGAGATGAAGAAATCTCGCCACATTCCTCATCAGGCTTGTGAAGACCTGAGGAGCTGTGGACAGGCCGAAACACAAGGCTCTGAACTGAAAGATCCTTCCCCCCGTCATGAAACGGAGGTACTTCTTCGACGAAGGGTGGATCGGGACGTGAAAGTAGGCGTCTTGGAGATCTAGAGGAAAGGAGACACCATCCAATCTCCTTGTCGTAATGACGCTAGGACTGAAGCAGAAGTCTCCATGGAGAACTTCTCCTTCTGAACAAATTTGTTCAGAGCGCTGACGTCTAGTACTGGTCTCCAGCCTCCCGAGGCTTTCGCCACTAGAAAAAGGCGATTGTAAAACCCCGGGGAGTTTTGATCCAGTACTAGTTCTACTGCACTCTTGTCCCACATTTGTTCCACCATCGATCGATAAGAGTTATTCCCCATCAGCGAACAGGGTCCTTGTACTTGGCTGAAAGTTCCCTTGGTATTGACGTTAGGGGCGGAGTATTCAGGAAAGGGATACGATATCCTTTCCTTATGATATTCAGTGAAGACGCGTCTGCGTCTATCAGTGTCCAGGCCTCCACGAATCCCAGGAGCCTGGCACCTACTGGTGCTTGGAGGAGAAATGTTTCATTTTCCCTTTTTAAAGGGACGAAAGGCGGACCTACCTCTTCTCTCTGGAGCCTTCCTTCTTGCGGGAGGTCTGGAGATCGGACCACCTCGAAAGGGCTGCATAGAAGTGCTAGGTTCTTTCTTGTCCGAAACTAAAGCAGGTTTCTTCTTCCTAGCTGACTGCGTCAGAAGATCCTGTGTCGCCTTCTCAGTTAACGAGTGAGCTACGTCCTTCACTAACTTAGAAGGGAACAAATAGTCCGAGAGAGGTGCATATAGTAGAGCTGCCCTCTGAGCATGCGAGACTGCCTTTGTTAAGAAGGCGCCATACACTGTCCTTTTCTTCAAAAGACCTGCTCCAAATAATGAAGAGACTTCCAAAGATCCATCCTGTACTGCTTTGTCGATGCAAGACAAAATGCATAACAGGGCTTCAGGTTCGATTCCCTGCGAATCGTGAGCTTTCTTGGACATCACCCCAAGGGACCAATCTAAGAAGTTGAAGACTTCCAATACATGGAAAAGTCCCTTGAGGAAATGATCCAGTTCTGAAATACTCCATGTAATGCGAGCAGAATTAAGACTTGGACGCCTTGAAGCGTCAACTAACGTCGAAAAGTCTGCCTCTGTAGTAGAAGGGAGAGCGATACCCATATCCTCCCCCGTCTTGTACCATATGCCTCTTTTCCCAGCTAATCTTGCTGGAGGCATGCAAAATACTGTCCTGACTAAGTCTTTCTTCGACTTCATCCAGGAGTCTAAGGGCGGAGTGTAAAGCCCGCTTCATCGAGATGGTGGGCTTCATCTTCAGAAAAGACGAAGGCTTCTTCGCCTTCGCACTCGAAAAGAGCGAGCGCGGAGAAGGAGGAGCAGCCGGAGTCAACTCGTCTCCGTATTCCTCCAGAAGCAGGGTAGTCAACACCTTATAGTTGGACAAGCCCTCTCTTCCATGATCGTCATCATCCGAGTTTTGCTCCAACTCGTGATAATTCTGAGTTTCTGTTCTCCTTTCAGAACTTTCCTCTTCTGGAGGAGACAAACTCCTGATCGGAGAGGGGCTAAGGGAATGAAAGTCTTTCCTTTTTTCCCTTTTTGTTTTGATCGACCTGGAAGGCGTCACAACCTGCGGCTTCTCTTGCGCTTTAGAAGACGTCTTGTATGACGCTTCCCGCTCTCCGAGCGTCATGTATGACGTCTCTTGTTGACGTCTTGATGACGCTTCGCGTCTGGAAGACGCTTCGCTCTCCAAGGGTTTCCTACTCGGCGTCACAATCTTGGACGGAGCGTCACGTCTACGATCCGCTTGAAATGACGCTTCACTTCTAAAAGACGTCTTTCGATCTTCTTGTCTTACGACACTCTCGTCAGCCCCCGTTCTTCGAGCAGGTGCGAGAGGACGAGACTTCTTAATTGGAAGCGTCACGTCCTTCCGACGGGGCGCTAAAACTCCCACAAGAGATGACAGTTGTTCCTGAACCGCCATAATTATCTTTCTTGAGGCTTCTCCTACGTCTAGTGCATGACGCCTCTCGTCATCACTCGGGGAAGAAGCATGATGTGGTACTTCCTCATAAGCGTCAGGTGACGCTGACGCCACCTTCGCCTTCTTAATAGCAGACGGGGCGTCATCCGAGAAGCGCTCTGGGCTTGAATCAATGTCTTGCTTCATATGACGCTTCAGCGGTCTCGATAAGTTAGACTCCTTCCACCCTCGTTTAGGTGAGGGAGAGGGAGAGGACGAGAAACACTCGCGAAGGACGCTTTTTCTATAGCGCCCTTGAGCTGGCTGCCATGAAGCAGAGCTAGCTGAAGGGACGTCTGACCGTTGGGGATTCCCCACGACCTCCTTAAGGCTTTCGACTTTCCTTCTCCTCTGGGCATGTGAGCTTGGAAGAGGTCTAGGCCTGGGAGCGCCGCAGGGACGATCAAACGCCCCCTCCACAACACTGATAGGACTCACTTCACTAAAATGTTCACTATCACTAGCCTTACCTTTCGAGTCAGCCATCTTGGTTTTCATGTCTCGAATAGTCGCTTTCAGATTGGCGATTTCCGATGCCGAATCCGAAAAGACACTCTGAGAATGAGATTTATAGGGAGAATCTACAGTAGTAGGGTTAGAATTATCCGTGAAAGGCTCAATAGGCCTTGAATTCCCACCTTTCAGTCGTCTAACTCTATCCCTCTCTAACTTCTTCAAATAAGAAGTCAAAGTCTTCCATTCTTCTGCATTCAAACCCTCGCATTCCTTACAAGTGTTAAAAGCAGAACACTGAACCCCCCTACATTTACGGCATACAGTGTGAGGATCAACCGAAGCTTTCGGTATCCTCACCCTGCAGCCTACATTCACACACATTCTCACACTCACATTAGAATCAGACATACTGAGAAAATTCCAAAAGAGTTATTCCAAAAACAGTCCACAGTAGCGAATGCCAAAACACGATCCAAATACGTCACCAAAAAGCCGAAAAACGTTGATCAAATGTTGAAAAAAGAATCTAAGTCAGGAGGTAATAACAACAATGTTGATACCACCGGCGACAGAGAAAATATGATAGAAAACGGGGATGGTTCCTAGTCCTGCCACCCAGGGCAGGCCGGAGGTAGATCACCTGACCTACCTGTAGCGAGTGGCGCGAAATTTGAATTTCTGTCGGGGACGACGGAGTCTTAGCTATGTATATATCTGACAGGTAAGTTGATTGTATGAAAACAAGAGATCATTTTCCCAGGAACACAAAAAGCCTAACATACACGATACTACCAACATTTCATTTTGGTGAAGGAAGCCTTGTGAACAATACATTTTACTAAGATCACTATCTGTGCTTAATCTTGTGATTAGCAAGTGGTACAACTAAATCACAAACATTTCTCAGGTAAAAAATTTAAATAATTATCCCCAACTAGAGTCAGCAATTAAAGCATATGTGAAACAAGCTTGTACATACATAAAACTAACTGACAAAATCCCGTAGTTATTTCTACTTCATACCTGCTCATTTCATGATGACATTTAGTCTGGGGATATATTGTTAAAATTAAGTAAAGTAAGAATTCCCAGTGAAGCAGCTGTAAACAGTAAGTACAAATATAGAACCACAAACCTCATTAAAACTCTGGAACAGGAAAGTCTTATTGATGGCATCTCGTCCTTCCACCATATTCCACCCATTATCAAGTAGTGGTATCAACTGGTCATCCCGCTCATATCTACTCAATGGGGAAACCTGTAAAATACAGTACTGTAGTACTTTTCATTTAATACTGATCATCATGCATCAAATAAGAATGCACTTAAATATTACAAATACCGCATTACAACAAAGAAAAAAAAAACATTTTCAAGCACAACAAAGACAACATTTTCAAGCACAAACCAACACCTTACCAGAGCCTATTATTCAGGTGGCAAGGAATCATGATTATCTTCTTTTCTTTGTGGGGAAGAGATCCCCATCAAGTGAAGTATACCAACAAATTCTAGCCTCCAGTCATTTCACAATAGTTTTGGTCTATGATAATCATGTTCCAATGTTCACCAATCCACCTAATTTTTTCACATGATTTCATACCTTGGAATTTTGTTTCAAAAAGGTGTTTCCACTAACACCCGTTTGTTCAAAGCATGACTCATGATTATTACTTCTTTATTGCTTCTGAAAGACAGAAGCTTGGTAGGCCAACCCTCTAACCACAAACTTTGTTCATCTATTTGCAACCCATCCCTGGTCTCTAATTATTGTAATATGAAAGATATATCATAATTATAAGTAAAAACAGACCAACTTGCTTTACTAACACATTTGTATATGCTTATCTTCATCAACTTGTAAGGCATCAAGCCTCAGCAGAAGAACAGCATTAGTTCCCCCACAGAGTTTTAAGTGTTATAAATGTCATTCACAGTCAGAATCATTGGATACGTTTTAAAAGCTCACATACATTCAAAAGACCATTAATAAGTGAGGAATGCTAAGTCGATTCGCTATTTTTTGCCCCCTCTACTCAGTCGTCTTTGATCATGCTATCCAGTTCCTCATGGCTAGCATGGACTTTTATGAGTTTTTTTATTTTTTTTTATGAAGCCCATAACGGAGGTTCTGTACAGCAATATTACATTCCTCCGTTTACCACTGGGCCATCCTCCTCCAGCTTCTGTTGTTGCCTTTGCTTCCCCTTCTAATCTCAGCCAACAAATTAGCTGTCTCCTATTTTTGTTTGTCCTCAGTATCTCCTGACTCTTCCCCCATCTCACATTCTTTTCCAAGTCTCAATTTTTAACATTTTTCATACATTTGCAGTTTCTCTTCTGGTTCTCCTGTTTGCCATCAAATTTTTTGCGTGTACATTACCCTAGCCATGAGCTAACTGACGAGAGGCACATACTATTACCTTTTTCACGTTCATACAGTACTTCTACTTCTCACCATTCATTCTTCTCAGTCCAATTCTTGCTCCTGATATTGGTCTTTTCCTCCCCTCATTTTCCTCACTACAAGTCCTACTCCTACTTACCAATAAGAAGTACTCTTTGGTTACAGTCTGCTCCAACAAACTACACTATCAGCTCAGAGGTCTTATCAAGAGGTAGAATCTGCTCCCTCTTGCCTTGGATTATCTTTGTTGGTCAAAAGCAATCAAAGGAATTTTTTTCCACTTTTTTCAATCTGATAGGCCCCTTGTACTTTACAGATACTAATCTAATCACGTCAAGCATACAAAGCTTATCCATCTTTCAGTCAGCCAGCTCATGAATCACAGTTTCCAAAGTGTTGTCAACCTTAACCCTTAACCCTTAATGGATGGACATGCTCAAATGAGTAGCAATAATAGGTTTTGGGTAGTGGACAGAGTCACTCATGCCATTGATTTGGGGGTATCAGACAGGAAAGAGGTGTCATTACATACTCCTATAGCCCATAAATTCACTAATGGCAACTTTTAGACTTACTAAAATCCACTGGGCGACTCATGAGAGAGTTAGTTGGTATCTTGACTTCAAGGGAGCAATTAATGCCTCTCTGTCTCACTTGACATCTTTTTATAAATTTGCTCATAAATAGTATACCAAGGGGTTGCTGTTGGTTTTAGTTATCTTTTATGATAGTCAATTATAATTGTAATTTTGCAAATAAAAGTGCAAAGAAATATTCAAAAAGATATGTATAATCCAAAAAAATCACTGCATCTTTGTTCTCAGTAAATTTACGTAAATATTTTACAAAAAATATGCTCAGAATTTGTTACTGTTACGTATTTCTTATCTGTTTTCATATTGTGTGAGCTGTAATTATAATTTTACAAAAAATAAAATTATTCTTTAGAAAAAATATGTACTACTTGGTAAAATTTATGATTGTTTTGTAAAAGAGGCCCCACTAGGAGTTGTAAATAGTATTGTAAATAGTAGTCATTTTCAACTTCTCGTGGAAGGTATGGAAAATTTTTTGGAATTTTTTCCTTACACCAAGCACATTTGTATATCTTCCTCTTTTCATTGATGCATCTTTCTAAATTGGTTGACCTCTAGGTTTCGTTGGGCTGGGGTGTTGCATATTGATTTTTTATCACGGTTCCTAAGGGTTAAAGGACAGGCACCATCACATAAGTACAGGCAGTCCTGGTTATCGGCAGGGGTTTCATTCTTGAAGGGGTGCTGATAAGCAAAAACCGCCATTAACCGAAACCTGGCCATTTATGGCGCTTATGGCACTGTTTTGGATACCGGCGCCGATAACCGGTTAATGACACCTCTGTTAGGTATGTTATGGTGCCATAACTCTATTATCAATAACCGCAACTCGGCCCGTTAGGCGCCATAATCACCAACTTTGGACCATAATAACCGGACCGCCATTAACTGAGTCCACCGATAACCAGAACCGCCTACTGAAAACAGGTTTTAGATGGTGGACGGGCATTAACTCACAGTGAGTATCAATAACATGCACCATACGATTTGGATGGATTTAGCGCAAAAGATATTCAGAGCACTTCACTGGTCTATAAATGACTTACTTGTGGCAACACTGTGGTTTCTCGGCTCAGAGGAGTTAGGAGTCACAGGCAGCTCTCAGTATGATCTTAGACTTAAGGGGGAATGTTTTGCTGCTGTTTATCCCATGCCATCTTTTAATCTATTTATTCATAAATATACACAGGGATTGCTGTTGATTTTTTAGTTTTCATCTTTTATGATTGTATGTCAGCTATACTAATTGTAATTTTGCAAAGAAAAAGTACAAAGAAAAATTAGAAAAAACGTGTACTGTCGACCCGTACTATTTGCGGACTTGCCGATTTGCAGATTTTTCTACTATGGACCATATATACCCATTGTTCATGGCTGTTCGCAGTATTTTTCACTTTGAAATATCGGCTAACTGTATTTCATATCATTTTCATAAATGCACTTTTTGTGATAAAACTATTACAAAACTCAGGTATAAGGGTTTTTAGAATTACAAAACTCAGGTATAAGGGTTTTTAGAGGAGTTTTAACTATTTGCAGATTTTAGCTATTCGCCAGGGGTCTGGTACTCATCACCCGCGAATATTGGGGTCTATCTACTGTATACCTCCCACAAAGTTACTGCATCTTGTAAATATTTTATAACAAATATACAGGCAGTCTCCAGTTATTGGGAGGTTCCGTTTCGACAGCTTGATGATAAGCGAAATTGACGATAACCAAAAATCGGCAATTTTCGGCAGTTATCAGCACCAATACCAGTTAATGGTGCCTCTGTTAGTTATGTATCGGTACCAATAACCGGAAATGTGCGCATTTCAGTGCCAGAAATCACCAATTTTCGGCACTAGACATGCACCATTAAACCGGATCAGTGACAACCGAAGCTGCCAATAACCGGGGACTGCTTGTACTCAGAATTTGTTATTGATCTTGGTTCTTATCTGTTATGATATCGTGTGAGGTATACTAATTATGTATTATTCTACAAAAAATAAAATATTAGAAAAACCATTTACAACTTGGTAAAATTTACGAGTGTCTTGTAAGAGAGGCCCCACAAAGGGTTGTAAATATAGTCCCATTCAACTTCCTATGGAAGGTAGGGAAAATACTTTTAAATTTTTTTTTCTTATACCATGTGCACTTACATATATCTTCCTCTTTCCATCAATGTTTTTTTTTTAAATTGGCAAACCTTTAAGTATGCCCTGTCCGGGGGTGTGCATGATCTATATATATTTAGCCCATCCCTTAGGGGTAAAGTTAAGTAGTATATCTTAGTTTACCCAGACCACTGAGCTGCTCTTAAGGATGAACCTCAATACATTTTGCTTTATGCCATTCCATGGACAGTTTTTTTTTTTTTTTCGTCTTCTTTTCAAGGAGACAAACATGTCTACCACAGGCCCTAACAGCCTATCATCTAATTCTGCTATCCTTCACATGTATGTAGATTAAGCTATTCTGCTACTTGGGAATCTTCCCCCTTTCATTTCCTTTCATCTCTTGTGTCTCACATGGATATCTCAAACAGTGACAGTGACTTTTAGAGTTCTTATCCAATAAAAACAAAATACAAAATTGTTGAGTTAACTATACTTTCCAACATCAAACACAACCCAATTTAGACCAGCAAATATGGAAAACAATGCATTGAAGTAGTAATGTGATTTTGATTACAGTAATATTTTAATTCATTTATTTTCAAAACACTTTTGTTTTTTTAAAGTTCACTGATTTTCATAAAGTTTTTCTGGAATTAAAATAAAGCAAACTACAAAACTACAACACTTGAACAGAGTACAAAGTAATATACAGTGCATACGTATATGATATATTCTGCCCAACTGTTTTGTACCAAGAGATTTCTTGGCCAATGCTGTTCTGGTCTGTGTATGTTTATATATTCACATATACATCACACTGAGGTAAACTATGCACTTGATGTTTGTCTGCTTACCTTCCTCTCAGGATTATTTATAAATAAGAAAAGATTTTGAGATGTGGGGATGACCAAACAGCAAATTCTTCAGAAAAGAAACGTTTTTGACAAAGATGAATGTCAACGTTGAATTGAATACAGACTTTAGGCCAAAGGCCAAGCACTGGGGCCTATGAGGTCATTCAGCGCTGAAACTGAAATTGACCGAGAAAGGTTCAAAAGGTGTGAACAGGAGGAAAACCTCACAGTTGCACTATGAATCAATTGTTAAGAGAGGGCAAAAAGTAAGATGGAAGAAAGAGAATATGAAAGGAGATGCAGTAAAAAGAACAAAAGGGGTTGCAGCTAGAGGGCCAAAGGGACGCTACAAAGAACCTTAAGTAATGTCTACAGAGCACTGCATGAGGTGCACTGATGGCACTACCTGCCCTATGGAGAGACATGAATGTCACTGTGAATTTGTCATCTGCTTACTATTCACACTATACTGCTGGGGTTAGCTGAGCCCAAGATAATGTTTGGTTTAAGATGCTATGAAATATTTAATAACAGAACTATGAAAAATAGGACTGGCAAATGTCAAATAACAAACACCCCTTTAATTCCAAGGATAACAGTTAAGAGAGATTTTACAATACTGCGGGCACTACAAAGGTATGTTATTTTACCATATCTGTTTGCCCATGTCATAAATTTTAAAACTGAAAAGGAGTTAAGAGATGGAAGAGGTAATCTGGACTTGAGTAACATTTGAAACATGACAGACTTTGAATCATCAACATAACTTCACAAAAATTACTTAATAGAAAGCATTATGCATCTATAGAGATGGGACTGAAAATCTAAGAAAACAAATGTATAATGAAAACATGAGGCCATAATATTTGTTGATAGAGAAAGCATTAATGAGATTGAATCTTTCAAATATTTAGGAAGAATGATATTCAATAAAGGTTCTCTTGAGCTGGAATTTGGTGAGTTTAATAACATTTGGAATAAAAAATGACTAATTGCGGACAAAAGATTGTAGATAATTCTATTACATTTTGTACTGCTATAAGGACATGAATTATGGTATGACAATGAAACTATACGAAAAAGATTTTGTCAATCCGAGACCATTAGGAGCCAGATGGCACATGGTTAAAAATAATAATATGCGGGATAATACAGGAGTTCCACATGTGCATTTATAGATCTAGAGAAAGCATACAATAGAATCCCAAGAGAAGTGATGTTTTGGTGTTTGAGGAAAAGGAAAGTCCCAGAAAAGTTGGTTAGACTGGGCGAGATGATATATTAAAGAACAGGCACAAAAGTAAAAACAGCAGTTGGGAAACAGAAAACTTTGAAGTTAGCATTAGATTACACCAGGGCTCCGTATTAAGCCCAGTTTTGTTTGTGCTGGTCATGGATGTGTTAAGTGAAGAGATCAAGAATGAAGAGCTGTGGGAGTAGTTGTACGTCAATGATCTGGTGATTACTGCTGAAAATGAGGAGGACCTACAGAGAAGGGTTGGAGAGTGGCAGAAGTCTTTAGAGAGGGTTACCTTAAAGGTGAATGTGAATAAAACCGGTTTTGCTGAACAGTAGGGAAGATAGAGACAGAATACAAAAAAGAAGAGGCTCGATTATAAAACAGGCAGAAAACTTTAAATACTTAGGATCTACTTTAAGCAAAGAGGGAGGATGTGAGGCTGAAGTTGACAGTAGGATAAGAGCTGCATGGGGGAAGTGGAGGGAGGAAGTTGGAGTAGTATGTGATAAGAAAATGCCAATCATGCTAAAAGTCAAGAGCTATAACAAAGTGATAAGACCAGTGTTAACATATGGAGGGGAAACATGGGCTCTATGAAGAAGAGAAGAAGTAAAGCTTGAGAATGCTGAGGTGGAGTATGGGAATATCATTGCTTGAGAGATTGGAAAAGGTGAAATAAGAAGAATGGCAGGCTAAGTCAAGATTACAAAGGTGATAAGAGTCACAATTGAAATGGTATGGGAATGTGTTGAGGATGGATGACAAGGAGGGAGTGAAGAGGGCTTGGGAGGAACCTGTGAGAGGAAGATCGAGAGGGAGACAGAGAATTAGATGAAGAGATAAAGTGAAGGAAGATATGAGGAGGAGAGGTTTGGTGGAGGATGATACCTTTGATAGAAGGCACTGGAGAAGACGCATCAGGCAACCAACCCCTTAATGTAGGGATAACGGTGGGAAAGAAGAAGACAGGAGTTCCCTATGTAAATGAAATAATAATGAAAGGGAGAAGGAATGACTTGGCCATGCCTTTCACAGAACCTTTCAGAGACCCAAGAGAACAGAGGCTGGAGACCAATGGAGAGGAGAGAAGGTAAAAGCACAGGAAAAATATGAGCGGAACAATTTCACAGAGGCCCCACTTATCACGCAGATTTAAGAATCTATCAGTAACTTCTACCTTACAGACAATGTATGGCAAAAGTCAACCTGACTGTACAGTAGGTATGTGCTGTATGTTTACAACTTCAAGCACAACACATTAATAAAGAAAATTTCTTAGAAAAATCACCAAGCCTCCCTGCTAAAACACAGACACAAAGGCTAGGTGTTTGAAAACAAAAAGCAAATTCTTTATGATGCACAAAAACCAAAAGAGAAGGGCACTCTCATGTTGAGTCTCATGGGTCAGTAGTTTCCCTGGCAACAAAGGAAAGGTCAATGTCATTGATATTTCTTTCAGCATCCAATCCCTTGTACCTTAACCCAATATTTCAAGATCTTGACAAAATCTAATCTTATTTTTTTTGGGGGGAGGGGGGAGGGGGGGGGGGGGGGGGAATCTTGGTCCCAGAACTTTTCGATAGGTGTGGCGGGATCACAAGCTAAGAAAATCAAATCAAGCAAGACCTCCCCACATTTAAATTAACCACTCCTGGCTTACAAATATCCCCCAGCCACAAAATTGTTAAGATTCAACCACAACCACAGCTGAACCAATCAAATACATACCATCGAGAATTTGTAGGCTTGCCGTCATTAGGATAAAGATAGAAAAACCAAGGATGAACATGCCATTATCACTTCCAAGATTTTCTATGAGAAATTTACGTTCCTTTTAGACAAAATTTCAAAGCTGCCAGTCCCATATTTTGTATTTTTCTTAAAACAGTCAGTCAGTCAATCATCTTATCCTTTACAATTATGATTCTAGTTATTCTGGGCTTCTAAATAACTGGAGCTTTCCTCAAACCAATTAGTGATGCTGTGAACCAACATTATGTGCTAATGAACCTCTCAGAGGTCGCTCTAATTACAACTTACCTAGAAGAGGTAATTGCTCTCTCTCTCTCTCTCTCTCTCTCTCTCTCTCTCGCTCTCTCTCTCTCTCTCTCTCATCTCTCCCATTAGTCTAAGTCACTGTTCCAGTAATGCAACCACTTTGTCCATCGGCCATTTTAATTGCTCATTTCAACAGGAGCATATCTTCCCCAAACTATCATGAGACTATTAAAACATTCACTCCGCAGAGGTAATTCCAATTCCCATGTGTTCCCAACACGCAGACGTCCAGTCACTAATGATTCTCAAAACTGAATAAAAAACTCTCCAATAGAAGAGTCACATCTTGGCAGTTTTTTTTTTTTTTTTTTTTTTTTTTTTTTTTTTTTTTTTTTTTTTTGTATAGCTGATAGGTAAGATGGGTGAAAGAAGAGTGAGGGCAGTTAGCTAGCTAACCATGGTAGGGAATAGTTTAGAAAGTTAAGTATTAGTAAGAGTAATGTAAAGTGTGGTTTATCCACAATTTTATTTGGGTAAGGGTACAATTTTCTAACTAATATTAAAATAATATAATAATGATTTTACATTATATTAACATAATGAATTGCACAGATTACATATTTTGAAATTTATTTCTTAAAGGTATAATCATATTTAATAAAGTTCCAATTTTCTAACTTTAACCTTAATTTTAATTATCATTGGTTTTAGAAGTGGGAGGTCAACAGTAGATCAAATTTTCACCTTAAGACAGATAATTGAGAAGAGATGGGAGTATGCAAAGCCAATATTCTGTGCTTTTATAGACTTGGAGAAAGCGTATGATTCAGTATGGAGAGATGGAATGTGGAGAGTGGCAGAACACTATGGTATACCACTGAAAGTGATAAGGATACTAAAGAACTGGTACCAAGGTGTGTGCAGCTGTGTACAGCTGGATGGACAGCAAAGTGACTGGTTCCCAGTTGGAAGTGAGCTAAGACAGGGATGTGTTATGTCACCCACCTTGTTTAATGTATATATATTGACCATATAATGAGAAGAGTGATGGAGAATGAAAACAGAGGGGCTAGTATTGGTGGAGAAGTTTTTATGGATTTGAACTTTGCAGATGATGTTGCATTGGTTGCCGATACGTGGCTGGTGCTGGTAGGTATGGTAATGAGGATGGAGACAGAAAGAGACAATTTTGGCTTGAACATCAGCACAAAGAAGAGCAAGATCAAGGTTGTGAGTAAGGATGATGACTGGGTGCACATGGAGGATATGACAATCAGAGGACAGGAACTCAAGCAAGTTGAGAAGTTTGTTTACTTGGGAAGTGTGGTAACAGCAGACGGGAGGCAAATTGAAGATATACAACGAAGAAAATTAGGAGAAGCAAATTTGAGGTTCTGAGAAAAAACATTTGGTCAAGGCATGAAATCAGCTTGAAAACTAAGATGAGAATATTCAATGCAGTAGTACTACCAGTCCAGATGTATGGCTCGTCCACCTGGGCACTGAACAGAACAGAGGAGAAAAGGTTGGAAGCTTTTGAGATGAAGCTGCTGAGAAGGATACTTGGCATTAAAGGGGATGATTATGTTAGAAATGAAGACATCAGGGTGAGATTGAGGCAAAGGCCAGTCAGTACCAGGCTGAAGAGGGGAAGGCTGAAATGGTTTGGACATGTTGAGAGGATGGATGGGAATAGACCCCCCAGGAGAGCACTGCGAGCAGTACAAATAGGAAGAAGACCGCTGGGTAGACCAAGAACGAGGTGGATAGACATAATTGTCAGGGATCTTGAGGATGAAATCCAAAACCTAGAGGAAGCAAGGAAAATGGCTCGGGATAGAGACAGATGGAGAAGAACTGTATCAGCCTTATGCCACTGGCCAGTGGCGGGAAGATAAAGTAAAGTAAGTAAAGTAAAGTTAATTATCATAATGATTTTGCATTATATCTACATAGTAAATTCTTGGCAGTTTTGTAACCACCTTATGCACATATATTTGTTTCACACCCAGGAAACCAATTATATCTAGACCAAAAAGTTCCATGACGTAATAATGGAAAACTCCATCACTGATATGTGATCTGTGTCCAAGTGCCCCAATTTGACCATGTCCGGGTCATTAGGCTAAGAGAGCCGAGTTGGTTTCTGGACAAACAAAAGTTGAATTTGATGAATCAACAAAATTTCCATCTGCAGGGCAGCTGAGTCAAAGCATATCTACACAATTCTGTAACCATCACAATGATTTAGACCACATATTTATATATTTTTGCAACATATGCAAAGGTAGTTAAAACACATGAACCTTTAGTACTCTAAACATTCAGACAAGCTTTTCTCTAATAAAAATAAGTGCCTCAATACCCTTGCAATGCTTGATCATCATAAGGAGAAAATAACCCAATTTGGTTCTTACAACCTTGTCAAAGAATTTCATCAAATTCCAAGTTCTATGCACTTGTCAACAGCATTCCTCTAAAAAGATCATCTATTAATGCTCAAATAAGTAACAAGCACTACATCCTCCTAGGAGGAATTTTGCCAACTGAAGTAAGAATTATTTTGTCCTTGGCTCTACTTACAACTGTTCTAATATTGTTGAATACAATTTACATGTAAGCTTATACAGGCTGCAAGAAACATGTTTGTTCTTAAACTTTTTACTTCTATTACATAATAGGAAGTGTAGTACATATATATTATTTCTATATAAATTTTCCTGAGGGGGGGTAGCGGGTAGCTTCACTCTTTTTACCCATCTTGCACCCCTCTATGACTTAAATCCAAATAAATTTGTTAGCTAGGCCAGCAAGCTACATCTATATCATATGAATAAAGTTCATAGTCTGCCACCTAGTCTAAAGATTTAATATACTACTACGTACTTAACAAGCTACACCATTTAAACAGTAAATCTAGGTTAAATGTACTACCACTGCTTAAAACACTACAGTACATTAAAAAGTTTTCTGCTGGGTATAATCTGTGAAAATCATCTGATGACTAGTATTGTGTACCAGAGAGAGAGAGAGAGAGAGAGAGAGAGAGAGAGAGAGAGAGAGAGAGAGAGAGAGAGAGAGAGAGAGAGAGAGAGAGAGAGAGATTGTTCCAGTACTCTTACACTGTACACTATACGTAGTACTAATCTTGTCCACTCAACAGGTATGTTGATTCTCATTCCAACAACAGGAGGCTATCACACTGTTGACTTCATTAACATGCCAGAGCCATTAACCATAATGAGTCCACATTAAGGTAACCACTATCTGTTGCATTGAAAATCCTCATGTGTACTGGAATGGAAAAAATTAACAGAATTTAAATAAAAACAAGAGGTGTCACTGAGGAAGCAACCACTGACAGCATTACCATTTCCCAAGTTGGACTCTATCAGCAGAAAAGAAAACAATAATTGGAGAGACTAGATTACACAGTAATCAAAGGGGGTAGTAATGTAGTGACCCAAAGAACCTCCAAAGGAATGGACCACCACAACAGGAATTAACATAGATAGAATATAGAATTTAGGCCAAAGGTCAAGCTCTGGAACCCATGAGGTCATTCAGAGCTGACACAGAAATTGACACTATGTAAAAAGGTTTTAAAGACGTAACAGAATGAAAACCTTGCAGTTGCATTAAGAAACAATTGTTAGGAGGAGGGGGGTAGAAAGTAAGATGAAGAGAATATGAATGGTACAGTAATAAGAATGATATGAAAGGGGGCTGCAGCTAGGGGCCGAAGGATGCTGCAGAGAACCTTCGCCCTTACAGGATGGGCTAAATAGTATACTATAGATTACACAAACCCCCAGACCAGGCAAACTTGAAGATTGGCCAATTTAAAAAAAAAAAAACAATCAATGAAAAGAGGAAGATATGCAAATGCACTTGGGTGTACAAAAAAAATCCCAAAAAATTTCTGTAGCTTCCACAGGAAGTTGAAAGTGAATACTATTTACAAACCTGTGCAAGGTATAGGGCCTCTTTTCCAAGAAACATTTAAAATTATGCTAATTTTACAAAGTTATACAGGTTTTTTCTATTAATTTATTTTATTTTATAATATATGTAAAATGTTATTGTTAGTATACAATAAGGTTTTGTACATACTTACCTGGCAGATTATATCTTAGCTATACGTCTCTGACGTCACGACAGAATTTCCAAAACTCGCGGCACACGCGACAGGTAGGTCAGGTGATCTACCTTACCCGCCGCTGGGTGGCGGATGTAAGAACCAATCTCCCTTTCCAGCCAGAATTTTTCCTTCCACCGGTCTCCTGAGGGGAGGCTGGGCGGGCCATCAATCGTATATATCGCCAGGTAAGTATGTACAAAACCTTATTGTATACTAACAATAACATTTTTGTACATGAACTTTTCCTGTCAGATATATACTTAGCTGATTGACACCCTTGGTGGAGGAAAGAGACAGCAATATAAATATGGAAAAAAAGGGGAAAACAACACTAGTTGTAGGATGTAAAAACAACCTTGGTTCTTACCTGTTTAGGCAGAAGACTTCGTAGTTACTGTCTATGAGTCTGCGTTGCCTTAAGAGCTTCAGCGAGGGCGTGACCTACAGCTGACAGACTCTTTGGGTCTATAAACAAATTTTGGGATTTGGTTGTCCGCTTACTTGATAGAATCCGAGCAGGATCTGTCAACGGGGATTCGCCCACTTATATGACAGAACTAACCACTATCATTGCAAGGAGCTCAAACATACACCGATCACCTAACCAATCTAATCATTGTTAGCACTACGAAATGAAAAACATGCCTACCCGCATGTTCTTTCAAACAACCAAAAACTTACAACCTAACAAGGGGAAAAAATATATACTTACTAAGGATATGTCTCAGCTCCCTGCCCCAGCACCGAATCCGCCGATACGTACGGGCCTAACCCGAAGCACTTTTCATACGTAATTTTGACGTCTCTCAGATAGTGGTTTGCAATGACTGAGTTGCAACGCCAGAATGTTGCCTTCATAATATTACTCAGGGATATGTTTTTGTTAAAAGTCAATGACGTGGCAATAGCTCTTACCTCATGAGCTTTGACCTTAAGAACTTTGTATTGACTTTCCTCACATATCGCATGCGCTTCTTTCACCAGGCTTCTGATAAAGAAAGAAAGCGCATTCTTCGAAAGTGTCCTCCTTGGATCTCTTACAGAGCACCAAAGGTTGACATCATTGCCCTTAAGTTTTTTCTTTCTCTGTAGATAGAATTTCAAACTTCTTACTGGGCAAAGAGACCTCTCTGCTTTCCTCGCCTACTAATGCAGACAATCCTTGTACTTCAAAGCTCCTAGGCCAAGGATTGAGGGGTTTCTCGTTCTTGGCTAAGAACGAAGGAAGGAATGAACAGATAGCTGCATCTCCTCTGATCCCACATTTCCTTCTAGTGCATGGAGTTCACTAACCCTTTTTGCGGAAGCCAATGCCATGAGGAAAATTGTCTTCTTCGTGAGGTCTCTAAACGATGCAGACTGAGGCGGTTCGAACTTATTGGACCTCAGGTAACGTAGCACTACATCCAGATTCCAACTCGGAACCCCTGGAGAAACCTTCTTGGATGTTTCAAACGATCTTATTAGATCATGAAGGTCCTTATCTTCTGAAATGTTTAAGTTTCTGTGCCTAAACACTGCAGATAGCATGCTACGATAGCCTTTAATGGTTGATACCGCCAATCCACTTTCTTCCCTAAGGAAAAGTAAGAAGTCTGCTATTTGTGTCACAGAGGTACTGGAAGAGGAAAAGTGATGGTTCCTACACCATCGCCGAAAGACGTCCCACTTCGATTGGTAGGACTCTAAGGTTAGAAGGCCTTCTTGCTGCTGCGATAGCCGTTGCAACTCTTGCCGAAAAGCCTCTCGTTCTGACCAAAACTTTTGACAGTCTGAAGCCAGTCAGATAACTAGAGCGGGGGGGAGGTTTTTGTGATAACCTCTCGAAGTGGGGTTGTCTGAGCAGATCGATCCTCTGTGGTAATGTTCTCGGAAGATCTACTAACCATTCCAGTACCTCTGTGAACCATACTTGTGCGGGCCAGACGGGGCTACCAGCGTCATCCTTGCTGCCTCCGATTCTGCAAATTTCTTTAGTCTCTCTCCCAGTATCTTGAATGGAGGAAAAGCATACGTGTCTAGACCCTTCCAATCTAGTAGGAACGCGTCTATCGACACTGCCCTCGGGTCCGATATCGGAGAGCAGTAGTTGGCTATCCTCATATTCTTGGCTGTGGCGAAGAGGTCTATATGAGGTTTGCCCCAAAGCTTCCACAGGTCCTGGCAAACATCTTCGTGCAGAGTCCACTCTGCCGGCAGGACTTGATCTTTCCTGCTTAGGAGGTCTGCTCTGACGTTCTTTTCTCCATGTACGAACCTGGTAAGGAGACAAATCTTCCTTTTTTCTGCCCAAAGCAGAAGTTCTTTGCTGTCTCGTACAGGGAGAAAGAGTGAGTCCCCCTTGCTTCTGAGTAAGCCAGGGCCGTGGTGTTGTCCGAGTTGATCTGAAACTGTTGAAGCTAGGACGTGGGGCTCGAAAGCTTTCAAAGCTAGCCAAACCGCCATCAGCTCCTTCTTGTTGATGTGCCAGGTCACCTGTTCCTTGTTCCAGGTGCCTGACACTTCTCTTGAGCCGAGCGTCGCTCCCCAACCTGTTTCCGAGGCGTCGGAATACAACACTTGGTTGGGGTTCGGAATGTGAAGGGACATCCCTTCTGCAAACTTGAGAGGGTTGGCCCACCAAGAGAGGTCCTTCTTGATTTCCTTTGAAATCTCGAAGGAGAACTCTAGGTTTTGTGAACGACACCTCCAGTTTCGATGGAGAAAGAACTGGAGAGGTCTGAGGTGCAACCTTCCTAGAGAAAGGAATTGCTCCAACGAGGAGAGTGCCCCAACAAACTCATCCACTCCCTCGCTGTGCATACTTCTTTCTCTAGGAAGGCTTTGACTTTCTCTGACCCTCGGGCTATCCGTTCTGGAGACGGAAAAGCCCGAAAATCCAGAGAAGCCATCCGAATCCCCAGATAGATACGATCTTGACTGGGGATCAACTGAGACTTTTGAAAGTTCACCAAAAGTCCCAGAGAACTTGCCATGAAAAGGGTCTTTTGTAGGTCCTCCAAACATCTTTCCTGAGACTTGGCTCTGATCAGCCAGTCGTCCAAGTAAAGGGACACTCTGACTCCCTCCAAATGTAGCCATCTTGCTACATTTTTCATTAGGCCTGTAAAGACCTGAGGGGCTGTTGAAAGGCCGAAGCACAAGGCCCTGAACTGGAATATCCTTCCTCCCATCATGAACCTGAGGTATTTCCTTGACGAAGGATGGATAGGCACATGGAAGTAAGCGTCCTGAAGATCTAGGGACACCATCCAGTCCCCTGGCCGAAGGGCCGCCAACACTGAGGATGTCGTCTCCATGGCGAACTTCCTCTTTTCTACAAAGAAATTCAGGGCGCTTACATCCAGAACCGGTCTCCATCCTCCTGAGGCTTTTGGAACTAGAAAAAGGCGGTTGTAAAAGCCGCTGAGCAAGGGTCGCTCACTAGCTCTATAGCCTCTTTCTCGAACATTTGTTCCACTGCTTGTGTTAAAGCAAGGCTCATGATGGGATCCCTGTACCTGGCCACCAACTCCCTCGGAGTCGTTGTCAACGGTGGTCTTTCCGTAAAAGGAATCAGATATCCTTTCCTTATTATAGAGAGAGGGACCAGTTGTCCGCTCCTCTCTTTGTCCAGGCTTCCGAGAATCTTAGAAGTCTGGCACCTACTGGTGTTTGGAGGACTACTTCCCTACTTCTTAGCTCTGACAGAGCGTGAGAAGGATCTACCTCTCTTGAAAGTTCTATTACCTCTCGAGGTAGAGGCTCTAGAAGGGGGGCCCCCTCGAAAAGGGCTCCTGTCTAGCTGGAGTCTCCTTCTTAGTCTTCGTCTGGAAGGAGGTCTAGGCTTCCGTGCGACTGTGCGAGCATGTCCTGAGTCGCCTTCGCAGAGATAGATCCTGAGATGTCCTGGATTATCTTCTTTGGAAAAAGCAGAGGCGAGAGCTAGCGAATACAGGAGAGAGGCTCTTTGGGCATGCGAAACAGACTTCGTCAGAAAAGAGCAGAAGACTGATCTCTTCTTAAGGATCCTGCTCCCCCCCCAAAGAGGGAGGCTATTTCGCTCGATCCATCTCTAACTGCTTTGTCAATGCACGTTAGAACACTGTTTAGATCTTCTGGCGAAATAGCATCCGGGTTCTGAGTCTTCTTAGCCAAGACCCCCAAAGACCAGTCAAGGAAGTTGAAGACTTCCAAGACTCTAAACATTCCCTTCAGCAGGTGGTCAAGCTCGTTCATAGCCCAGGTCGTTTTAGCCGACAAAAGAGCCGAGCGTCGTGCTGCATCCACCAGAGAAGAGAAGTCCGCATCTGCCGATGAAGGAAGACCCAGACCTAAGGGTTCTCCAGACTCGTACCAAAATCCGAGTCTGCCCGTAAGCTTGGAAGGAGGGGAAAGAAAACACAGTTTTCCCTTTCTCTTCCTTAGAAAGCAGCCAATCACCAACACCTCTCAAAGCCTTCTTCATTGAGATGGTTGGCTTCATCCTCACACAGAGGAAACTTTCGTCTTCTTCGAAGTCGAGAATAAAGAGAGAGGAGACGGAGGAGCGACGGGAGTAAGGGAGTCTCCAAACTCTTGAAGAAGTAGATCTGTAAGGATCTTGTAGGACGAAACTGACGAGTCCTTCACCAAATCCTCTTCTGAAGGTTCAACTTCATCCACTGAAGAACCCTCCGCTTCTTTACGAGTGCAGTTAGCCTTCTCTAAAGAAATGCGCCTGTCCAGAGAGTGTCTAGTAGTAGACTGGCGCCTATCAGGGGAAGCCAAAGTTTCTGGAGAGCTCCTCTCGAATGAGTCCTTCCTACTCTGATGAGTGCTTGCTCTTTGCTCCTTAATCCTACTCCTAGAATTCCGGGCCTTCCAAGGGGGAGCGCCTGCTAGGAGAGGAGAGCCTACTATGCTCAAGGCGCTTCTCAGGCTCCATGCGCCTGTTCAAAGGAGAGCGGCTGCCAGGCGAGCTGCGCCTACCATGAGGCGAACGCCTACTAGGCTCTTGGCGCCTACTTACAGGGAGAGCGAAGGTCTGGAGAAGGTCGCTTACTAGGAGACCGGCGTCTACCATGCTCCACAAACTTCGCACCCGACTTGTGTGTCTCTTCAAAAGGTAGTCTCCCAGAAGAGACATATCTTTCAGGCTCTACGCGCCTGTCCTGAATCGAGCGGCTAAAAGTAGAGCCGCGCTTATCAGGAGAAAAGCGCCTATCAGGAGAAAAGCGCCTATCCTCCGCACCACGCTTGGGAGCGGGAGAGCGTCTACTTGGGGAGTAGCGCCTACTAGGCTCAAGGCGCCTAACATAAGGCGAGATCCTGTCTCTAGACGAATCCATCAAAGAGTAGGCTCTCTTATCCGGGGAATGAAGGATCTTCGTAAAAGAGCGCGAGGACGAGGCTGTACGCCTGTCTTTAGACGAACGCCTACTAGTCGCTAGATCCCTTCCTACTGGAGAGATGTAGTCACCAGGAGAAAGCTTCTTGGGCGATTGATGCTGGAAGACGACAAGCGCCTGCTGAGGGAAGAGCGCCTCCTTCCATCCGCTGATAAAGGAGAGAGAACCGACTCTGACTGAGACGGTAAGACAGGTGAAGGAATCCTAGACTTCTTGGACAGGGAGAGAGACGTCTTTCCGACGCGTTCCTCCTGCCAAGGAGCCCGCCAGTGCCGAAATCTGCGCTTGCAGTCCCGCAAGAATTCGAGCTGGAGATCTTGTAAAATCCTCCACCGGAGAAGAGGCTCGAAGCCTACTATGAGGCGAGAACTCCTGCTCCCTCCTGGGTTTCTTGATCTCTACTTCCGGCTCTTCTGGAAAAACTTCCGGGCTGGAAGGAAAGGAGCCAGGCGCCTTCCAGGCTCTCTTCAGCGGTCGTGAAGAATCCGAGGCGCTCCATCCTCTTCTAGGTGAAGGTGAGGAAGACGAAGAGAAGCATTGGCGCAATACCTCCTTCTTCGCGCGAACAAGGGCAGCCTGGGTACGAGCTCAGGATCTACCGAGGGGGAGCCTGATCGGTGGGAGTTCTCCCTAACCTTCCTGCGGCTTTTGACTTTCCTCCTCCACTGGGACTGGGAGTCTGGAAGAGGTCTAGGCCTGGAAGCATTAAGGAGCCGATCAGACGCACCCTCCACTGCCACTGGGTCACTGCACAATTCACCTTCACTATTCTTACCTTGCAACGAACGGATCTTCTTTTCCATGCTAAGGATCGTGGCTCTCATGGTTGCCACTTCCGTAGTCGTTATCCTTAGGTTCGATTGCAGGGCGCAGGAGCTGAAACTGGAGAAGGTTCTAATGCTACAACAGGATTTTCTTCTAACTCGCTAATACGAGACTTACTAGAACTCCTAGAAGAAGCCTTTCTCAACCCTGTCTTTCTCTAACTTCCTCAAGTAGGAAGAAAGAGCCTTTCCATTCACCCTCATCCAACTTCTCACACTCATTACACGGGTTATCAAAAGAACATTCTTTACCTCTACATTAAAGCAAAACTGTGTGAGGATCTACCGTAGCTTTCGGTAGTCTCACCTTGCATTCATCCATAGCGCACACTCTAAACATAGAAGATTTTCTTAACCTCTAACTCAGACATCTCGAAATCAAAGAAAAATCCAAATCAATATCCAAAAACAATCCACAAATGCGTATGCCAAGCCAACAAGATCAGGTACTTCACCGAAAGTCAGTCCAAATAAATCCACGGCAACGAGAAATGAATAAAGCTGTCAGGGAGGATGGTAACAACCACAGGTGTAGTCGTCACCGGCGACAGAAAAATTCTGGCTGGAAAGGGAGATTGGTTCTTACATCCGCCACCCGAGCGGGTAAGGTAGATCACCTGACCTACCTGTCGCGTGTGCCGCGAGTTTTTGAATTCTGTCGTGACGTCAGAGACGTATAGCTAAGTATATATCTGACAGGAAAGTTCATGTACAAAAATTACAATTACAGCTCACACAATTATCATAAATAAGAAAGAAGGAGTACTACAGGATTTAGGCCACCAAGCACTGGGACCTATGAGGTCATTCAGACCTGAAAGGGAAATTGAGAGTAGATGGTTTGAAAGGTGTAACAGGAGGAAAACCTCACCGTTGCACTATGAGACAATTTTTGGCAGAGGATGGATAGCAAGATGGAAGAATGAGAATATGAATGGTGCAGTTACCATAAAAGAAGAAATGAAAGGGATTGCAGCTAATGGCTGAAGGGACACTGCAAAGAACCTTAATCCAGGCAGTTCCCAGTTATTACTGGCGATCCGGTTTTGTGGTGCTTGTCTAGCACCAGAAATCGGCAATTTTCGGTGCCAAAATGCACCAATTTCTAGTCATTGGTACTGATAATATGGTATACAGTGGACCCCCTGTATTCGCGTTTTCTGGATTCGCGGACTTACACATTCGCAGATTTCTCCCGGGAACGTTTCCCTGCATTATTCGCGGAAAATTCGCATATTCGCGGTATTTTTCTATGAAAAATAACCACAAATTCCTGGGTTTTTAAAATTAATTTCATCATAAAATGCACTTTTGTGATAAAACTAATAAAAATTCCAAGTATGAAAATTGTTAGTGGGGTTTTCTCAAGTTTTAACTAACAAAATACTAAGCTGTTTTCAGCATTTTTATAGGAGGTTCCAACTATTCATGGGGGGAAGGGGGGGGGATCTGGTACGCATTCCCTGCAAATACAGGAGGACCACTGTATATATATCTAACAGAGGTGCCATTGACCAATTATCGGTGCCAAATTCTGGTTATTGAGCTAAGTGCCGAAAATCACCAATTTCAGTTATCGTTGACTTTCACTTATCAACCCATCGGAATGGAGCCCCCCAAATAACCAGGGATTGCCTGTAATGTGAGTGGAACTGACAGCAATTATCCCCTACGGGAACACAACAGACAAGAACTAAAATCAGCAACAAATTCTGTGTATATATTTATTGTAAAATATTGACGAGATTTACTGAAATGGCAAGGTGCAGTACGTTTTTGTGAGGTACACAAGTTTTTTTTTTAAATATTTTGTTGCACTTTACTTTGCAAAATTACAATGATATTTGAAGTACATACTATGATAAAAGATAAGAACTAAAATCAACAGAAATCCCTGGATATATGTATGCGCTAATATATAAAAAGATTTACTGGAGCTACAGAGGCAGTACATCCATCCATGAAATCTCAAAACCTGTTATAGTTCCTCATATGATCATGCCAGTCCAGTAAGGGTTAAGCAATGCCTACAGTGCACTGCATGAGGTATACTGACAGCACTAACCCTCTCTGGGAAACAGGAGTTAATGTCTCAACTCCACCCAATCCAGATATAATAAAGTCCTTAGCCTGTTACGCTTCACCAATGGCTTAACTCAAATTGCCCACATATCACACCACTTTCAAAGGAGTAATACGTTCTCCCTCTTTCAAGGCTGGTGCCAACCTCATTATGCTCAGAAATACATTTTACTCTTTTACAAATTGTAGGAACATCTTTTGGTAACACTATGAGGTAAATTTAGGGTAAATTGCAAATCTTTTTGTAACGGAAAGCCAGTATGACAGAGGACATCTACCTCTCGCCTCCCACTATGCTTCAGCCATTCACTAATATACAATCGTTTTATCTTTTTTATCCTATTTACCCTTTACCAGCATTCGAAAGCGAAAGAACAATCTTTGGCCTGACAGGATACTATCACTACTCAATGTAGAGACTGATGATGACTACAAGACTCAGAGTAGCAGCTCCGAAGCCTCTAACATAGACTGAATAAGGTTTATCTAATTCTGAAGAAAACCCTTATTTAGATTTGATTATCATTGCATTGCCTTGAGAATGGAAAATAACCAATAAGGAGAGGAGTCCCATTACTTTTCATTCACCCAAAGCTGTGAAATGAATTGTTCATGATAACAGAAACCCAGGGGAGTTTTTTTTCTTAGGAAGTTTTTTTTTATGGCAAAGTCATGGAGCACATTGTAACAAATGAACAGATTGCCAGGCAGTTTCTAGATAGAGTGAGTTTGCTAGCAATATCACATGCACTAAAATGGTATTAAACAAATGTAAATGTAATGTAACATTCATTGTTCTACTGGCTCTGTGTTTCAGGGAATGGCAAACAAAAGAAGAATTTTTCCCTTTTGTGTTTCATGCTTATACCCTTCAGTATATAAAAATGGAAAATAAATTCTGTTTTCCTTTCTTATTCTGCATTATTTATTATCCTAATGTAAGTTTATACAAAAAATTATAATACTGTAATAAAAAAGAACACAAAAAAAAAAGCTGGCAGACAAAATGACCCCTCTGCAAGCAAGAAAATATGACAATACAGTAGTGGCGAAGTCTCCCATAAGTAATGCTTAATAGGTTAATACTGGTAAAAATAACAGTAAATCTTTATGGTCTAAAGATGTGAAGAATGCTCCCCAAAAGCTAATGATTATAATTAGCCAAACAATTCTGGATAACATCTAAGGTGTCAAATATTCACAATATCAGTGAAAACAGGAAAAGAGGTTTCGAGTCATCCGAGACAAAACAAAACTGTTATCTTGCTCAATGTGTATCTTGAAGAATTAAGATACCAATATATGGGTTCAGATTGCAAAAATCTGTCATCCTGCCAGAGCTGGACCTTAAAAAGGTTTTCAGCCATCCCAATACCTAGTTACTATTCGAAGCTGAACAAATTTTGCCTCGACTTTTCTTGGAAAGCAGGTGGCTTGAAAATACTATATTTAGGAATGAAAGAAGACATATTTTTGCAGATAATTGAGCTTTGGTGAACTAAACAGCAATGCCTGTTGTCAACCCTGCATATTTCTTGAAGGCTATAAAAAGTAATTTGGCCAAATAATATTTAAAACATTGAATTGTGAATTTTACTGCCAAAGCATTCTTTTGTAGGCACTAAATAGCATGTTGCCATCTGGTGAGCATTTTCCAGATAATTCATTATAGTACCCTGTATTTTTATTCCATAGTTTACTAACCATTCTAGTTCTTCAGTCAAGTTAAATACAACACACTTTCATAAAGTATTTCTGTAAACATTCTGATTTCTACTACAGTAAGGAAATGTAATCTAAGAGTTTTCATTGTGAGCATTACAGGCTTTTGCAAATGCATTCAAAATGCTTTGTTTATTGACACTCCTGGCTCCAATAAATAAAAAGTTGATTTCTTGTTAACATCCCAAACATCACTAAACACATTCTCCCTTTACTGACATTTCTTATGACTTCCAGACATTATACGTTCATGTATTCTAGAGAATCTATAGCATTACAATTAGGCTCACTATTCAGACTAACAACTAGCATGATTAACCTTGCGCATATAATTTTCCGAGGTACATTTTCATGATCCAAATGCCATCTAAACTGCAACTTCTAACAATCCTCCTATGTGATGTAAAAGTACAATAATGACACCACACATTGTCTACTCAGCATTAATGAAAGGATAAGAAATTCATCTTTAATTACTGTCTAGTAAGGACAAGCATATTAAAAATTTCATTCATATTTCATCTCTCTAGCCTGTTTTATTAATACCTCTCAAGTAACATGGCTGTTTCTGGGCAAAAACTTCCAATTACATAAGTAATTGTCACATTGTCATTTGATATATTTGCCAATAGTACACTTATTAATAAAATGAAATTTCCCTCAAATTTGCAATGAACCACACAGAAAACTGCAAGGTGCTTGTAATTACAAAAACTGAATGTAACAGAGATGGCTTTGGCTTATAGCAATCATTTAAAAACTGAAAGCAAGGGTTTATGTTTGTGCAGGCTGATGGATTCTGGCTTGTCATGAAAACCCACCTCAACTGATCAACTGCCTTAAAATATGTCAACTAACATACCAAAACACAGTATTTCATACTCACCTGCTTACTATCAAAGGTGTCTCCATGTGATGATGAGCTTCCCGGGGAACTGGGGAATCTGTCAGATGAGCGACGGTCATGTTTTAAACTTGAAACCATCTGAGTGCGCATTTTGTGCCTATGAGTGGCTGCATGCGCTTTAAGAGCATGATGACCTTGGTCTCCAATTATGAAGTCTCTTTCACATAACAAACAATGAGCTTTATGGGGATTGTTGGGTACCCTTTCAATCCAGCGTCTGAATTCAGGGTCCCTTAACCATAGAGGGTTGAAACTGTTAAGTCTAGAATTCATAGTGATTCAAACAGTTTAACTACCCAACTGGATTACTAGATTACAGTACCTGAAAGAGTGAAATCACATAATAAACGGCACAAATATTTACTAGATCACCTGAAAACTGAAGCTACATAATAAACATGAGATTTTTTTAATAAACTGAAAAACACATACTCTACGTTCTTGTGACATTCATACACTAACTGTAAAGTGCATGGAAAGAAATTTTCCTTATACATACTGTAGTCATAAATGACATGCCAATACACCATTCAGACTCAATACAGTGGACCCCCTGTATTTGCGTTCTCCGGATTCGCAGACTCACACATTCCCGGATTTCTCTCGGGAACGTTTCCCCGCATTATTTGCGGAAAATTCGCGGTATTTTACTATGAGAAATATCCACAAATTCCGGGGGTTTTTTTATCAATTTCATCATAAAATGCATTTTTTGTGATAAAACTATTAAAAAAAAAACAAGTATCAAAATTTTTAGTGGGTTTTTCTTGAGTTTAAACTAAGAAAATAGGCTGTTTTCAGCATTTTTATAGAGGTTCCAACTATTCGCGAGTTCTAACTATTCACAGGGGGGGGGGGGTGTCTGGTATGCATCCCCTGCGAATACGGGGGGACCACTGTATATCTAATCCAAATGCAAAAATTTATATACTTTATTGATAAAAATAACATTCTTACAATAAAGTTTTATATATACTACTTACCAAATAGTTACATTGCTATTAGTTTTGATTTGTCAGCAGCTAAAATTTTGAAATTTGCAGCAGTGATAATTTTTGTTTTAACTAGGTAACTAACCCGCCCATCGCTTAGAATATTACTTGAGGTCTGCGCTAACATCTTGAGTCTTCCCCGTCTCCTCTGGCAGGATATACTATTTTGTGCATCAAAAGCCTAGCTATCACTTTCCATTTTATCTATGATGCAGCATCACCCTCTAGTTAATATTTATCTTCTGTCCTTTTTAATGGTCCTCCAAATCCATCTCTTCCCCCTTTTGCTCTCCTTATACACTGCAGGCATCAAAAATGAAATGCTGTATGCTGAATGGCTCAGAGATTTCTAACAGCCTCAGTCTCAACTTGTTGGTTCCTCCTTTGCTAGGTAAAAAGAGCATGAAAAAATTGAGCAAATACATAGTAATTTTCAAAGTACCAATTTGTATTTTTCCTAGTTAACAAACGTGAGCTCTTCATATAGGAGGATCCTTCAAGTTCCAGAGGTAAGATGCTTTTCTGTCCAACAGGAGCTGGGTACTTACACAACCTGCTGAGTAGCCACCACAGGTCCCATAGGAAAAGTGTCTGGGGACCTGTGGATAAAGTCCCTAAGAAGGATGTAATCAATGCGGTCCGATGATTCAGATAACTCCCCTCATCACTATGAAATTCCAAGAACAATTCCATGCACCTGACTAGCAAGTTTTTGCCTGAATACTTGGCCAGTACTTTTTAAGCCCATCTGAAACATCAAAAAGTCTAAAAGAAGGGAGATGGTCCAACTTCCTGTGTTTGCTGGTACTAACAAGATGAGGCACTGAGTACTAATAAGACCTGTGCCAGCCCTACTGACAGTGATTGGGCCACCCATGGATGCCTAACACTATCACCTCCCACAGCCTGGGAAGGCCACTCATTTAGTCTTATGGACTACTGATAGGTCGTCTTGGACTTTCTCCTCTTCCAAAGGAGAAAGATGGACGAGGAGGGCAGGGAAGCATTTGACAACAATGCAAAGGAGTATGGAAAATGCTTGCAATTTCTTCCTAGTCCCTGGTTTGAGTCTTGCTTTCCCCTCAGCAAGAGAACTGTTCTGGGATGGGTTTATTGTTGATATCATAGAAAGATGGTATGAAAGTGGTTGCTTGATTGCTGAATGGCAGGGTACCCTTTCATCTGTAGATCAGAATGTTAACCTAATCCAAAGCACCAAAAGCAGGTCACAACCACAAGGTCTGAACAACTACTTCACAGTCTCCTAAGGAAATGGGCAGTGGTTACAATGCAAAAATCATTAAACTCATAGAGCACAAATTTCTCTTTACTAACAATGCTGATGGGATTGCTAAAGGAAGAAAAAAATTGCCAGGATTGAATCAGTTCCTTAAAGAAGCTAGTTAGAATCTCTCACAAAGAAAGCTGACAAACCTATACATACTAACCGTGAGCTCCCCCTCCCCCTCCCCACAGACTTTGGGCATGAACAACCTGACTAAATAATACTGATCACCGACTGTCCCTTTCCCCCAAAAAAATGATTAGCAGTAGATATAACTACGTACATGAAATTGTGGTCCACAAACCTGTTGGATAATTTTATGCTGACTCATAACCTCTTCAAGACCTGATTGAAAATTTATAAACTTCAATCTGACTGGTTGAAACCAAACTGCAGCAAATATTCACATATGTATAAAGTCAACACCCGGAATTCCCAAACATGCAATTCGCAAACTCGCCCAGTGAGGAGGTGTGGCCCTGTGGAAATTTTTTTTTTTTCATAACGATAACTTTGAAACTAAGAATCCTAGGAATATGCACCATATATATCCTCTCTCGCATATCATGTGACTTTTGAGCACCTAATTTTGGAGCTAATTTTAAGGGGGTCGCATCATACATGACATATAAAATTAGCATATAATATTCACATACTTGTATCGTTTGACAAAATACAAACATATTGAATATGCATCTTCTTCAAGGATCTTTTTAAAAAGTTACGCTTTACTTCACTGAATTCAATAATATTGTATGTATTTTCATATTACTATTGTTGTATTACATAAAATACAAAAATAGCAATCAATGCTTTGGTTTGAAAATCAGCTGAGGACGATTGCAAGGTACGTTTATTTTGCTGTATTGAAGTCAAATCAGAGCGATTTTCTTGCTTCTAGTTGGTGTAAATGAATCTCAAGACACTCTATTGATATGGGACAAGATTATTTTATGCTATACAGTGTTTTCAAGTCAAAATATCACTTGAATTCATATTGTTGTGAACGAAATTTAGTTATTTTTTTCATTAATAGATGGCGATCAGGGCATGTTTATTGCATAAAAAAAGATCAACAGATTGCGTTCGATATTTTCACTTGATTTCACTAGAATACTAAGAGCTTTATATATTAATCTTTTATTGGAGTGAAAACAGTAAAATGTTTTCTTTCATGCCAAATTTGATTTAGGGTCGAGTTTGATGGTGCTATATTTGTTCAAAGTCAAGAAAAACTCACTGAAAATGCTTATAGTACCTGGTTTTTTTAATAGTTTTATCACAAAAATGACATTGTTATGATACAATAAAGTTTCATACATACTTACCTGGCAGATATATACATAGCTATAGACTCCGTCGTTCCCGACAGAATTTCAAATTTCGCGGCACTCGCTAACGGTAGGTCAGGTGATCTACCCCGCCCTGCTCTGGGTGGCAGGACTAGGAACTATTCCCGTTTTCTAATCAGATTCTCTCTTCCACCTGTCTCCTGCGGGGAGGCTGGGTGGGTCTTCAATTGTATATATCTGCCAGGTAAGTATGTATGAAACTTTATTGTATCATAACAATGTCATTTTCATACATTCAACTTACCTGTCAGATATATACATAGCTGATTGACACCCTTTGGTGGAGGGCAAGAGACAGCTAACCAACTGACTAGACAGGTAAACAACATATGTTGTAGGTATAAATAAACCTTAGTTCCTACCTTTTTAGATGGAAGACTTCGTGGCTACTGCCCAGGAGTCTGCTTCATCTCAAGAGCCTTAGCGAGAGATAGTGATCTGTGGCCAAGACCTTTCGGTTGGATTCTGTCGATGGGGTCTACCACTTACTCGACTGAATCCTAACTGGCGTTTGTCAATGGGAGCACATCCGCTTATATGACAACACGCACTTATTTAAGGAGCACACAACCAATCCCGATCACCCGATCCTAACCCGTGTTAGTTCTAAGATTGCCTAGAGTTATCCCCAAACTCTTAGCAAACAACCACAAACTCGAAACTCATACATACAAAAATAACAAAATTTTTGTACCCCTCTAATAGTCAGATGTCACTCGATTTTTCAAATGAAGAGAAGTGAAGCCGCCTGTGCGACAACTGACACTCCCATACACCGAAAACCCGAGAACACATCCGACAAGAGGGTTACGTACGTAATTTAAGGATTGGTGCTTTCTCCTTTACCCAGAACCGTCTGTGCTGACACAAACGGACCTAAAGAAAAACATTTATCATACGTAACTCGTACGTCTTTTAAATAATGGGATGCAAACACAGAGTTGCATCTCCAATAAGTTGCGTCCAAAATGTTCTTTAGTGACATATTTCTTTGGAACGCCACAGAGGTTGCGATTGCTCTAACTTCGTGGGCTCTCACTCTTAAAAGATTAAAAGAATCATCTGAACAATTCTTATGAGCTTCTGTGATAACACTTCTAACAAAGAAGGCTAATGCGTTTTTGGACATTGCTCTCTTGGGGTCTTTCACTGAGCACCAAAGACCTTTATGCGAACCCCCCAACTGCTTCTTCCTGTCCAGATAAAATTTTAGAGCTCTAACTGGGCAAAGGGATCTTTCTGCCTCTCTGCCCACCAAACTAGAAAGTCCTTTCACTTCGAAGCTCCTGGGCCAGGGATTCGAAGGGTTTTCATTTTTGGCCAGAAAAAAAGGGACTGAAATGAACAAATTGCAGAGTCTCCTTTGAAGCCAACTCTTGATTCAAGGGCGTGCAACTCACTGATTCTTTTTGCCGTTGCAAGAGATATCAGAAACAAACACTTTCTAGTGATGTTACGAAACGAAGCAGTGTGAAGTGGTTCGAATTCATCTGATGATAGAAATTAAGAACCACATCTAAGTTCCAGCTTGGAACCTTAGGTTCAAGTGATTTAGATGTTTCGAAGGAACGAATGAGGTCGTGCAAATCCTTATCATTCGTTAGATCTAATCCTCTGTTTCTAAAGACTGCTGAAAGCATACTCCTGTTACCCCTTAATAGTCGGTACCGAGAGATGCGACTTTTGTCTAAGAAACAGAAGGAAATCTGCAATTTCGGTCACAGAGGGTACTGGAAGAGGACAGCTTCTTCGACCTACACCAGTTTCTGAAAACTTCCCACTTCGATTGGTACACTCGCCTAGTAGATGATCTGCGTGCTCTAGCAATTGCGTTTGCTGCCTGGCGAGAAAAACCCTCTCGCTCTGACAAGTCTTTCGATAGTCGAAAGGCAGTCAGAGCAAGAGCGGGTAGATTTTGATGGTACCTCTCGAAGTGGGGTTGTTTGAGCAGATCTATTCTGTTTGGAAGAGATCTGGGGAAGTCCACTGTCCATTCCATCACCTCTGTGAACCAAATTTGAGCTGGCCAATACGGAGCAATCAGAGTCATCTTGGTTCCTTCGGATGCCACGAATTTTCTGACTACTTCCCCCAGTATCTTGAACGGGGGAAAAGCGTAAACGTCTATCCCTGACCAGTCCAGGAGAAAGGCGTCTGTTGCATAAGCCCGGGGATCCTCCACTAGGGCACAAAATGTTTCTATCCTTTTGGAGAGGAATGTGGCGAAAAGATCTATTTGAGGCTTCCCCCAAAGGAGCCAAAGGCTCTGACAGACTTCTGAGTGGAGTGTCCATTCTGTGGGAAGGACCTGGAACCTCCTGCTCAATCTGTCCGCTCTCACATTCCTCTCCCCTTGGACAAACCTTGTTAGAAGAACTACCTTCCTTTGGTTCGCCCAAATCAGTAGATCTCTTGCCAGCTCGTACAGAGCAAAAGAGTGCGTCCCTCCTTGCTTTTTTACATAAGCCAGAGCTGTCGTATTGTCTGCATTTATCTGCACGACTTTGCCTCTGACCAAGTGTTCGAAGCTCTTTAGCGCCAGGTGAATTGCTAAGAGCTCCTTGCAATTTATGTGCATGACACCTGTTCTGCCGACCAGGTGCCTGACACTTCTTTGGATCCCAATGTTGCACCCCAGCCCGCCTCCGAGGCGTCTGAAAACAATGTCAGGCTTGGGTTCCGTACTTGCAGGGACACTCCTTTGTTTTCTTCCGAGATTGGAAACGTGTCCGAGAGCTGACCTGTCTTCCAACTCCAACTTCTTCTTAGGAAGAACTGAAGCGGTCGAAGATGTAATCTTCCTAGGAGAAAGAACTGTTCGAGCGAGGAAAGGGTTCCCAGAAGGCTCAGCCATTCCCTCGCTGAAGTGCGCTCCTTCCTTAGAAAGTTCGATACTGTGGCACAGCCTTTCTTTAATCTCTCTTGAGATGGAAAAACTCGAAAACCCCGAGAATCCATCTGAATCCCCAGATAAACCACGTTCTGGCTGGGGATCATCTGAGACTTCTCGAGGTTCACAATCAATCCCAAAGATTTTGTCAATTCCAGTGTTATTAACAGGTCCTCCAAACACTGTTTTTTGAGACCTGGCTCTGATGAGCCAGTCGTCCAGGTACAGGGAGACATTTATCCCTTTCAAATGTAAGTGCCTTGCTACATTTTTCATCACGTCTGTGAAGACTTGAGGAGCCGTGGACAGGCCGAAACACAGGGCCCTGAACTGATAAATTCTTCCTTCGAACATAAATCGAAGGTACTTCCTCGACGAATGGTGGATCGGGATGTGGAAGTATGCGTCCTGAAGGTCTAGGGACACCATCCAATCCCCTTGTCGCAGTGCTGCAAGGACTGAGGCAGACGTTCCATGCTGAACTTCTGTTGTTCGACGAATTTGTTCAGCGCACTTACGTCCAGTACCGGTCTCCATCCCCCCGAGGCTTTTGTTACAAGAAACAAGCGATGTAAACCCCGGGGAGTTGCAATCCAGCACAAGCTCTATTGCTCTTTTGTCCCACATTCTGTTCCACATCTGACGAAGAGTATCCCTCAGAACAGGGTCCCTGTATCTGGCGGACAATTCCCTCGGAGATGTTGTCAAGGGAGGAATGTCCTTGAATGGGATGCGATACCCCTTCTCGATAATCGACATCGTCCAAGTGTTCGCTCCTATGTCTTCCCAGGCTTTCGCAAAATAATGTAGCCTGGCTCCTACGGGTGTCTGGAGGACAGAATTCTCACTTCCCTTTCTTAAAGGGACGGAAGGAAGACCTGCCCCTCTTATCGGTTGACTTCCTTCTGGCGATCGATCTAGTTGGAAGACCTCCTCGAAAGGGCTGTTGCTGAGCTGGGCGAGCCACTTTCTTTTCCTCACTAGCCACAGGCCTATTCTTCCTGAGGATTGCCTAAGGAGATCCTGGGTGGCCTTTTCAGTTAGAGAATGCGCGATATCCTTCACCAACTGCGAGGGAAAAAGGTGTTCAGAGAGAGGCGCAAACAATAAGGCGGCTCTCTGCGAAGGAGAGACAGCCTTCGTGAGGAAAGCACTGTGAACCGCCCTCTTCTTTAAAACTCCTGCACCAAAGAGGGAGCATACCTCAGCCGATCCATCCTGAACAGCCTTATCAATGCAGGCGAGGATGCAATTTTAGGGTTTCTGGGTCAACGTTGTTCCTTTTCCTGAGATTTTCTTGGCCAGAACCCCAAGGGACCAATCTAAGAAGTTAAAAAACTTCTAAAGTGTGAAAAAGTCCCTTGAGGAGGTGGTCCGTTTCCGAAAGCCCCACCCCCATGTTACCTTCGCTGCATTCAAGGCGTGCCTTCTCGACGATCCACCCCAAACTCGAGAAGTCTGATTCAGCTGAAACGGACAGAGACAATCCCATATCCTCTCCCGTTTCGTACCAAATGCCTCTCCTCCCTGTAAGTTTAGCGGGAGGCATACAAAAGACCGTCCTTCCTAACTCCTTCTTCTTCTTGAACCAGGAGTCAAGAGAATTGTAGAGCCCTCCTCATAGATATAGCAGGCTTCATTTTAAGGAAAGAGGAAGACTTGTGTGTTTTCCTCGTGCTCGAAAACTGAGAGCGTGGAGAGGGGGAGCAGCTGGCGTCAAAGAGTCTCCATATTCCTCCAATAGAAGGGACGAAAGAACTTTATAATTAGAAAGATCCTTCCTTCATTTCGTCCTCCGAGGGCATCTTCTGGGTTGATAGGCTCGGACGGAGAAGGCTCTCTTCTTTCTTCTGAGTCTCTCTTACTCTCTTACGAGTATCAGGCTCTTCATACGAGGAATGCGCCTGGTGTACAGCAGGAGTATCTCGCCTGGGAGGAGTAACGTGTTGGAATACTCCTGGCGCTTGGCAGGCGCAGAGCGCCTCGAATACTCCTGGCTTCTAGTAGGCGCATTTTGTTCAGAATACTCCTGGCGTGTGGTAGGAGTATTAAGTTCAGAATACTCCTGACGCCTGGGAGGAGTATAAGCTTCGGAATACTCCCTGTGGCGCCTGGAGGAGTATTAAGTCCAGAGTACTCCTGGCGCCTGGGAGGAGTATAAGCTTCGGAAAAACTCCTGGCGCCTGGGAGGAGTATTCAGTTCAGAATACTCCTGGCGCCTGGGAGGAGTATCTAGGTCCGACGACTCCTGGCGCCTGGTAGGAGCACGTCGTTCCAAATACTCCTGATCCTTAGAATGCGTCTGATGTTTAGTATGAGTATTGATTCCGGTAGGCGCTTTCCGTCTCACAAGCGCTCTACTCCTAACAGGATCTTCCTCTTCAGCTAACTCTTGGCGCTTGATTGAAGATCTTGAATGTTGTACTGGCTCGTTGCGCCTACTCTGAGCCTGGCTTCTGGTTGGCGCCCTACTCTTGACAGGAGTAACTTCCTTTCTTACTTCTCTCCTGTCTAGCGCACCGCTCCCCCCAGAGATGGCCGCCTGTGCGACAACTCCCCTGAAGGATGCGTCGCGCCCGACAGGAGATAGGTATTTAGATCTTTTAATAGGAAGCCTATCATCCTTCTTACGAGTAGGCTCCTTATAACGAGTTCCTACTAACAAGGCTAATTGCTCTTGCATATTCTTCAAAATTTTCCTGGTTGAGGAATCTTCCGAATTAGGAGAGGGAGATCTGGAAGGCGCTCTAGGATCCCTTCCAGACCCAGAGTCTGAATGTATTCTCGCCTTCTTTATTACCGAAGGCGCTCCTCCTTCCGAGAAGCGCTCGGGACTCGAATTGAGCTCATGCTCTTTCATACTCCTCTTCAAAGGACGGGAAAGATTCGATTCCTTCCATCCTCTTCTCGAGAAGGCGAACTAGACGACGAAAAGCACTCTCGAAGGACGCTTTTCCTATAGCGGTCCTTGGCAGTTGATACGATCGATTCTGCCGAAGGGACGCCTGATCGTTGGGGATTCTCCACAACCCCCGTACGGCTTTCGACTTTCCTTCTCCTCCGGGCCAGGGAGCTTGGAAGAGGTCTAGGCCTGGGAGCGTCGCAGAGACGACCAGACGCCCCCTCACTACACTGGGGACATAACATCAACTACCACATTCACTTTCCTTACCTTCCAATGCTGCGACTTTTTCCTGCATTTTCTGAAGGGAAGCTCTAAGTTCTGCTATTTCCGAAGCAGAACTAGAGGGATTAGCAATTTGTGAACGGGCTGAAACAGAATGGTCATGATTATCATAGGAAGAAGCTACAGAGCTAGATAGTAAATCATGAGAGGCAGACATTCTGCGGGTTTTATAAGCCGCCTTCCTCTCTCTATCTTTCTCTAACTTCTTCAAGTAAGAAGTTAGATTCTTCCACTCTTGTGCACTCAGTTTCTCACACTCGTTACACGTATTCTCAATCGAACATTCAACCATTCTACACCCCCTACAAATAGTGTGAGGATCTACCGAAGCTTTCGGAATCCTCACCTTACAGCCCTCATTCACACACACTCTGAAACTAACACTAGAATCAGACATATTCACAAATTCCAAAAACCAAGTCCAAAAAACAGTCCACGATAGCGAATGCCAAACAACGATCCAAGTTACGTCACCAAATATCAGCGAGAGATGATCAAAAGCTTTGCGAAAAAAACGAATTCTAGTCAGGAGGAAGTAACAACAATGTTGATACAGCCGGCGACAGAGAGAATCTGATTAGAAAACGGGAATAGTTCCTAGTCCTGCCACCCAGAGCAGGGCGGTAGATCACCTGACCTACCTGTAGCGAGTGCCGCGAAATTTGAAATTCTGTCGGGAACGACGGAGTCTATAGCTATGTATATATCTGACAGGTAAGTTGAATGTATGAAAAGTGCATTTAATCATGAAATAGATATGAAAATACATGATTTGTGGATATTTCTCATAGAAAAATACTGCAAGTATATGAATTTCCCGTGAATAATGGGTAGATATGGTCCACAGAGATATCTGTGAATGCCAAACACGATATGGGAGGTCCATTGTAATACACACAGAATGGGAAGGTATCACTGACTTAACCAGTCATGCCCAGAAGAGCAAAGGTGAAGAACCACTGCACTTACCGCACACACACACGGTACCACATAGTACTGGGGAAGCAGATTACCTTACACCCTGCAAGTACATGAATGGTCCAAAGACCATGCCATACTGAGCACAAGGGTAACAGAGGCTCCATGACAACAGGGTGACAAATCAGCTTCTGTAACCATTCCCGTACTAAGTCGCAATTACTTGCAAAGGTACCAGTCAAAACATGAGCCAAGAAAGTCCCATACTGGATGAAATTCCAAACGTGTCCCTGTATCTACAATGGCTGAACTAGTCGAGGGTTCAGAGAAACAGTGGAGAGCCACCTAATTAACATATTGCCAACCTAACCTAACCTACATCTCCAAGCCCCTTCCTGGTAGTAGGGGAGGCAAGAATGGCAAGAGCACTGTCAATCACAGAATACAATACACAGCTGCATCTAGACTTAATCTCTCCTATAATTCAGGGTCCTTACCTGATTGATGGACTCTGCCTCCAGGGGTATACCCATTGTGCCATGCATCACAGAAGAGGAATACAGTACAGAAATTCATTTTAACCCAACCAAGTGCACCAGTTCCAAACAGGAAAGAAAGCAAGCCTTGTGTTACCCCTGGCACTGCACTCACAACAGTCCTCACTTGAAGGTGAGAGGTAGCCAACTAGAATGCACACTTTTTCCCATCCCAATCGCAGTCATTAACTTCAATGATTTTTTTGGCAATAAGGAAGACCAAAAAGAATATACGTACTTTGTCAAGCCTAATTACATTTTTTGAGTGAACAATACAGAAATGGGTGTACTGCATGATGCAATACAAGTATTACTACTCGCTTAGTGATAAGTAAGCGCTTTTCAAATTACATGGGATTGTATAGCCTATAGTGAACTGAAATATAATTAACCACATCATAGCATAAGTCCTACACTACAACACCCAAATTTCTATACTAATTTCAATTGACATTCAAAATATGACACTGCTCTATGTATACTAATGAGTTCATAAATATTAACTTACTGAAATTGTGAATGATGGATTCTTAACCATGAATGACGAGTTCGCTATCCTAGCCTAGATGGTTCAAGATCTGCCCTTTAGCACGATCTGCCTTTCACCATTCTCATCTAAAGAACATTACTACAGAACATTACTATAAGAAACACTTCCCTATCATTAGATATGAATATCATAAACAGGCATTTAATCAAATGAACTTCAAGATAAGAATACTTAAATGGTTACAATATGGAGATCCCGATGACTTCTCGAAGATTGTTGGACTAGATCTTGTCCGTATGACCACATGCTCTAGCTAATACGACTCAACTCAACTCTGTCAAAGTGGTGTCCAGACTAAATGACCGTTGTCGACCGACAAAAAACATTCAAGCAACTATCACACGCAAACTTACAAACTAATTCTACATGAAACAACCACACACAATGCTTTTCCTAACTAAATACAAATAATATATAACAAAACATAATATCTTCCTTTCATACAATAACTATTTCCACTTACATAAATGAGGACAAGAAATGCAAAGATACATTACGACGTACATAAAAGTACAACCTCTCGTCAAAATTTTGGCAACAGATAACTTGAAAAAGTTACTGAAAAGGGTCATATTTAATACCAGCCCTTAAGAGATTAACATAAAAACATAACAATTGCAAAAAATTTCTCACACAATTTTGGCACACGCTATTTCTCAAGTTACCTAACTGTACTGTATCATGATACCCTTGGGTAGTTTACAGTTTAGCTGGCCAGGCCACGCAACACCTTTTGCCAGGCCCATAATCCCTCCACCAAGGTAAGTAGTCCCTTCGACCTGGAAGACCTACCACAACCCGCGAAGTGGAACCATTCAAAACAGTCAATACTGCGTCGCCGTCTACTCCTCATCCCGTCCGTTGCACATTGCTTTTGCCGCTGCTAACCCGGTTACGTTTTCAGACTTGATCAAATTCTGTGACGATATTGACGTGCTACGTTCATTCCTTTTTAAAAGTGGCCTTTTAGGCAATTTAAGTGGTCAATATGAACACTGCAAAGAGGGAACAATGAGCCTTGTGAAAGAGGAAGACAGTTTAGTGTCCTAAGTCTTGTTAGTGTAGGTCATTTGGTTAGGTCACAACCTTTGTTACCATACTGGGGTCGCCCTCCAGCCAGGTTAGGGCACAAGCCCTAAGTCAGGTTAGGTTGGTTCGTTTGATTAGGTCACAATCATTGTTACCATGCTGGGGGGTACAGGTGGGCAAAGCCCCCCCGGGCAGGTTAGGGCACGCGTCCCAAGTCAGGTTAGGTTGGTTCCTTTGGTTAGGGGTCAGTTTAGTTACCCAGTCCATATGTTCGAACTACGAATGTCGAGTAGGGGGTCAGCCACACAGCCGTTTCATGGATTTCCTAGCGTTAATTGTCGTTGTCTTTGTTTCCCCCCCCCATCCAAAAACCCCGGTTTCCCAATAGGTCCCCCCTTACTGTTTTACGAAAATTTACGCCTGAAAATACAATTTCCATTTGCCCTTTATTATGTGTGTTCCTCCCACCCAAAACCCACGGTTCCCAACACGGACCCCCTTACCGTTTTTATAGGCTTTTCTATAATCTATTACTGTCCGTTTTTAAAAAGGCACAGGATATTGGTACGGCAGCCGTATCTCTGATTGCAATAGATATTGGTACGGCAGTGAATTGCGCATGCGTCAATTTCAGACTTCCTGCCGTACAAATAACATAGTGTAGTGGGGGTACGTCAGATTCTGTCAGTGGTGCCGTATTGCGCTATTGACTTGCTGTAGTTACGGCAGTTTTCTAATCGTGCAGCAGTTGCCGTACGCTGTTGCTAAGAGCTATAGGTACGGCACTAGATCAGTAATAATAGTAGAACTGAACTGTTTCGCTGAACATGTTCAATTCAAAATGTCAAAGTGAAGCACCATACTCTCATCACCAAAGCACTTAAACATTTTGTCAGTATAAATGAAAATATAAAAAAATCACAATAATACTTAAACATGGTTAAATTTTGACTAAATACATGAAAAATTAAACTAAACTAATCTATCTGTGTGCTTCATATCTTCTTTGAATCTCCTCTGAACCATGTAATATATCAGTTTTTGCCGATAAACAGATGTTTTCAGGTTTCAACAAGCTGAAAAAAGCAATAGACGTCTATGAAGAGTCAAACTTCCAGAAATTGTATACTATTCGTAGGTCATTAACGATCAAATCGACCCCGAAATGAGCTCCGAAGAGGAGATTCAAAGAAGACTTGGAGCTTCTCTTCGCAGCTCTTTTCAGGCCCGATTCAATCTTCGTGACCTACGGATATACAATTTCTGGAAATTTGACTCTTCGTAGACGTCTATTGACTTTTTCAGCTCGTTGAAACCTAAAAACATGTTTTTCAGCAAAAAATTATGTATTATTATTACATGGTTCATGTTGCTAGGTCGTCATTTTCTTGCTGTCACTGATATGCGCCTGAGGCAGTAAACAAGGGTTCGCGCATGCGCAATTCACAGCCGTACCAATATCTATCGCAATCTGCTATACGGCTGCCGTACCAATATCTATCGCAATCTGCTATACGGCTGCCGTACCAATATCCAGTTAGTTTTAAAAATCGTGCCAAAACTTACGCGCACCATCTTGTTTGTATTCGTCCGCCAATTATCTAGCAGATGATACTCTTGGCCAACTAAACTGTAGGTGCTCCGATACCCTTTTCTATTGTTAAAAAATTTCAGTAAAACTACACAACTCTACACAGACTGTAACCTTGGAAATTGATTTTTCATTTCCTTTTAATGTTGCTGATGAAGGAGATGATGGGTATTTCTATATAAGCATTCTGCATCGTTTGTCCCCGCAAATACGAAAGCCACTAGGAATTGGGGCATCAAATGTATTTCACTGTGTTTAGTACGAGCCCCTGGAGGTTAATTACAGTCGTCCGAATAAATATTACTTAAAATTCTTGTTCAGGAGGTAAAACTGTGCAGAAAACCGCAACTGCCATAGTCTAGGCCGCCGCTGAATAGTAATATAGATCTACCCAATTTTCAATGAAATTAGGCTAGACATGCCATTATCTATTGCTTAGATTAACCTATGATAATAAGGGTAATTCTAAGCCCTCATTCCACGGTAAAGTAGACTATGGCAGTTGACGTTTTCCTACGTTATTTTACTTACTGAACAAGAATTTACAGTAATATTTATTCAGACGACTGTAATTAACCCCCAGGGGTCAGTACTAAACACTGCGAAATACATTGGACGCCCCAATCCCTAGTGGATGTCTTACCCGCGGTTACGTTCCTTGCAGTCCTTGCAGAACTAATCTTTAGAATTACCCTGCAAGAAACGTAACCGCAAATACGACATCCACTAGGGATTGGGGCGTCCAATGTATTTCGCCGTATTTAGTACTGGCCCCTGGGGGTTAATTACAGTCGTCCGAATAAATATTACTTTAAATTCTTTTTCAGTAAGTAAAATAACGTAGGAAAACGTCAACTGCCATACCCGTCTACTTTACCGCAGAATGAGGGCTTTGAATTACCATAATAAGTTGTATACCCTAAGTATTAGGCTAGGAAGTTATAATTTTGATTTCATTTTAGTACTACTAGTATCTAAGCTCTACGCCTAGACCAGGTATAGGTTATAGCTGTTTCCCTGATGTGACCCAAACCCAGCCAATAGGCTACGTAGGTAGCTACAGTAGCCTGCTGAAACTAGGCTACATCAAGCTTCCCAAACAGCCTAGCCTACAGTACTTCTACAGAAGCAGTCCGCACAGACTGCAAGGAACGTAACCGCGGACACGACATCCACTCGGGATTGGGGGCCGTCCAACGTATTCCGCCGTGTTTAGTAGTGGACCCTGGGGGGTTAATTAGAGTCGTCCGAATAAATTACTTAAAATTCTTGTTCAGTAGGTAAAACTGCATAGAAAACCCGCAACTGCCATACTAGGTAGTCTGGGTCGCCGTGGATATATTAAGTACCCTAGATCTACTACCTAGCCTACTTCTTCCATCCTTTGCTCCTAGCTTAAACCAGAATTAACCTTAACATTTTAGTATTAATTCTAGCTTAAGCTTAACCTGGATTACGCCTCAATATGTTATGCTACCATGTACTAGTAGATACTACCTAGTAGATACCTAATACTAGTAGATAGGTAGGTACTACGAAAAGACAGGCCAGCCAGCAAGTTTGCTCACTGGAACGTTTTCCTAGCTTGGTATACAACTCGAGGGCATACTTCGAGTACCTCTAGTGATAGGTTCGCTTTTCTTGCACCACAGGCCTATATTCGAGGACCTTGACCCTTGACCTATATGGCCTCTGGCGCAATTTTGAGTTATATACTACGTCAAAGGTTATCATAGCAACGTCGGCTTCGCAGGTCTACTACCTAACAAACTGGTCGTCGTAGTAATGTACCCATCGGCTGACACTTAGGTAAAGGCAACATATTATAGAATTAATATTGACAGATTGAAATAAAAAGAAGGCCATGGTAGACTTACCATTTCTAGCGATCAATAACCCTGCTAGGTATACTATACAGAGCGAAGAGGAGGAGGAGGAGGAGGAGAGGAGGTAGGAAGTTCGACTCAGCAGAGGCCGATTTACGTCCTGTCACTTGCATATAAGACAAGGCAGTGAGTGAGTGACTATTTACTGCTGCTCTCAGCAGCACCACAGACACCAACAGCAGCAGCAATAGCAGTCACTTCTCTCAAAGACTCTTTTTTGGGGAAATTTCGTTGCTTTTTCCCTGGAGAGTTTGTTTGGAAATCCTCCCTTGTCAAATAATAACGTCGCACAAGTGCGCGATAGATGGGAAGATATATTAGTCCACTTTCAAAATGAAGAAAAACATAGTACACGCTGGTAAAGTCGCGTGAACGAGCGTTTTCTTTTCATGGGAGTATTCCTGTCGCATTCTTTCCTCCCATAATATGCAAAATTCTCAATGAAAATTCATTCATAAACACTGTCCAAGTCCTGATTTTAAAACAACGTTGTCTCATTCATAATGCTAAAATGAACGTATCCACTAACACTTAAAACTTACGGATGGGAGTGCGACATCCTAGTTTTACTTATTGTTACTAATAATTCCGAGGGAACTTCTTAAAATCATTTTAAAGAATCCCAATTTTATCTTAATAATATTTTTTTTCAAAAGATCCTCCGGGTGACAGAAAGGTGTCATATAAATATGACGAGTATCTTTACGGGGGACAATTTCTCGAGCCATAAGTAGTAGATTGTGTCATTTGGTATAATAAATTAATTTAGTGCTATCTCAATTATAGGATATTAGCTGACCAACACGGTGTTGCCGGGGGAAAAACTGAAGAACTCAAAGAAGCTTCCCTGCACCACCTTGTTCTGACTGTTCCTTTTATCCCAAAATTACTGTACTATTGACCTGCCTGGGGTAAATGAATGGCATCCGAAAAAAAATTCTCTCTCCCTAACACCCTCTCTCTCTCTCTCTCTCTCTCTCTCTCTCTCTCTCTCTCTCTCTCTCTCTCTCTCTCTCTCTCTGCCCAGCCCCGACCCAAATTACTGCCACTTATGTCTTACCTCCACAGTATTCGATAGTAGATCATATTTAGTACATGTACTGAAAATCGAGTCGTACTATTTACTACGTAGGTATGATAAATTCGTAACGCTGTTAAGTCTACGGGCTGAGCCAGTCCGGTTTCAGGAAAGTCGACCCGCCACCTCCTGCGCCTTTGGTGCCTTTTGTTGCTTGAAACTCTATTATAAACCGTCTTAGGGGTCCCTACTATAACCCTGCCAAGTTTCGTGGCCATCGGACCAGCCGTTTGGCCGCGATTGAATGATAGACGGACGGACAGACACAATGCCCATTACACATAAATTAATTGCACAATCTCTGCCACGAGTTTTGATGTATTGCTGGTGATTAGCAAATTTCTCCTTAGCAATATTACCCTTACTACTATTTTATAAGACGTTTATAATTCTTTCATCATTAACTCTCTCTCTCTCTCTCTCTCTCTCTCTCTCTCTCTCTCTCTCTCTCTCTCTCTCTCTCTCTCTCTCTCTCTCTCTCTCTCTCTCTCTCTCTGCAGATAAGGGCAGTTTCTGTAAAAGGAAAAAAACGACACGAGTGCTAATTAAAGCTGCCATAATTCACAAACAAAACCTTAAATACCTGAAGTGCTTTTTCAGTCTTCAAAATGTAAAATTTGTATTAACTTTTATCATTTATTTTCTCTTTCGATTCTTGTTTCTTGAGATTTGTTTCACCGCAGTCTGCTAGATATTATAGTGTGCTTCCATTTTGAATATTGATTAGCCCTGAAAAAGACCATGAATGGTTGAAATCATGGTTATAGTCCCATGGTTGAAATAGTTGTTGGCTAGAAGCAGTTTTGTTTTTGTTTATTCCTCCGTGAGTATTTGTTTGTTTGTTTGTTTGTATGGTGTTTTTACGTTGCATGGAACCAGTGGTTATTCAGCAACGGGACCAACGGCTTAACGTGACTTCCGAACCACGTCGAGAGTGAACTTCTATCACCAGAAATACACATCTCTGACCCCTCAATGGTATGGCCGAGAATCGAACCCGCGACCACCGAGGTAGGACGCTAATACCATACCAACCACGCCGCTGAGGCGCTTCCTCCGTGAGTATTGAACAGCACTAGAGTATAAATATGGGCATTAGCACTTGCAGAAAATCAAGAAAAGACTGACTGTATCAGCAATTAGTATATATATAACAGTAGTAGACCCATAGTAATTTTCAGCTTCACTTGCCACTTTAAAAAATAAGGTGATGCTATCCGTATAGTTCTAATTGAAGCCCATTCAAAAAAGGACAGGAGGAACACTGCTGAAATTTTAATTTGTGACTGTGTTGTTGGTACTATCTGGTTAGTCTACAAAGCAGGGATAAGAGATGAAAAAGATGGTACGAAATACAGAAAAATATTTACATTTAAATACATAGATTATTTGTAAAAAGCTCAAGTTAAGATTTTTGTTAAATTATAGTAAATTTAAGTCAACATGAATAAAATTCTGAATGTAATTCTTTTAAAATTGTAAAATATTGTATATTTTCTCAAGTAAAAGATAAAAAAGTTCTAATTATTCTTGATAGAAGCAGTTGTTTTTCAGTTAACGGAAATTTTCAACCGATTCGAAACTGTCAAAGTCAGCATAACCTAAGTAGTACAGTATATTTACCCTCTTAACGAAAAAAAAACTGATTTATCAATATAGCTTTGCAAAGAAAAGAAGAGTCCCTTAAATGTTGTATGTAATAAATGACTGGGGTGGATTACGACACTTAGGTTTAGAAGCCAAGCACTTGGCCAGCTAGGCTAATTACCTTCCTTTTTTTTTAAGTATTTTAAACATGATACTGGCAAGTGACCTTTTTTTTATTATCATTATTGTTCAAGACCTCTAAGTAATGGACTTCCCTGAACTAGGTCGCCCGAGACGCTGATTTGATTTCTATATAAACGAACTTTTCGACCAGTATTGTATACCTACTACCTATACTGTACACCTGGTACTCGTAGGTCAATGTACCACACACGCACACACATACACACAAACACACCCTCACCCACACACACTATGTATATATATATATATATATATATATATATATATATATATATATATATATATATATATATATATATACTATATACTATTTACTATATATGCGTGTTTTATATAATTCTTTACAAGAGATTATTAGCAATAACAATGTAGTCATGTAGAAGTCGTAAGTGTATTTTTCCACAGTTCCCGCCAGGTCCCGTGGACAAAATCTGTAAGAGATCATTAAAAATCCTCGGAAAAAACGTTCTTGGAAAACCGGTTTATGTATCTACGTGATTTTTTAACCTCCATCGGAAACTTTAACGTTTGAATATAGCTTTACAGGGAAAGGAGGAGTTTCTAGGACAGCATCATCAAATTCTGGCGGCAAAAATCTCCCACTACACTATCACTTCGTACTACACCTGCACGTAAGGCTCACCAGCTGCAAGAGAGGAGTAATAAGGGTAAAAGTGTTAGAGTAGATTGTAAGAGTTATAAGGTCATAAAACGCCTTAGTATAGCAAGTTAAGTTGATGGCAGATAAGAATGTGAGACACAATGGCAAATGGAGTGATGAGTTATACGAGGAAGAGGTCACGTCCATCAGGTGTTCGTTATCAAACAGGAATTTCAAGGGAGGGGTCGTAGGTGGCATAATAGACTTATTGCGTGTGAGTAATTTTTTCAGCTTTTAGCTATTTCACCTCACGAGAGAGGTGGCTCCCGCTTAAAGAAAAGAAAAGTCCACAACATTGCTGCCAAGTGGACCTATAGGCTTAGCTGCTTCATACACCAACACAACATTGCTGCCAAGTGGGACCTATAGCTGCTTCATACACCAACACAGCGGTTTATCATCAGTAGATACGTCAATCATCAATATGATGAGTTGGGGCCGCTTCTGTCTACTATGCTGATTTTGCTCCTCACATTTCCGAATTGTAGGTATACTATTTTCACCAACCTGTCACCCCCAGAATACTCAGAGCCGTCCTTTCACCTTTGCTTACCCTTTTTACACTCCTTTTAAAAATACTATCACTCAATTTTAATGGCATTTGTCAGTTTCAGCTGAGGGGTTTAAACACCTAAGAGTTCTCTG
>NC_061103.1:5232577-5306578 GCF_015104395.2 Macrobrachium nipponense | reverse complement strand
CAGAGAACTCTTAGGTGTTTTTAAACCCTCAGCTGAAACTGACAAATGCCATTAAAATTGAGTGATAGTATTTTTAAAAGGAGTGTAAAAAGGGTAAGCAAAGGTGAAAGGACGGCTCTGAGTATTCTGGGGGTGACAGGTTGGTGAAAATAGTATACCTACAATTCGGAAATGTGAGGAGCAAAATCAGCATAGTAGACAGAAGCGGCCCCAACTCATCATATTGATGATTGACGTATCTACTGATGGTAAACCGCTGTGTTGGTGTATGAAGCAGCTATAGGTCCCACTTGGCAGCAATGTTGTGTTGGTGTATGAAGCAGCTAAGCCTATAGGTCCCACTTGGCAGCAATGTTGTGGACTTTTCTTTTCTTTAAGCGGGAGCCACCTCTCTCGTGAGGTGAAATAGCTAAAAGCTGAAAAAATTACTCACACGCAATAAGTCTATTATGCCACCTACGACCACCCTTGAAATTCCTGTTTGATAACGAACACCTGATGGACGTGACCTCTTCCTCGTATAACTCATCACTCCATTTGCCATTGTGTCTCACATTCTTATCTGCCATCAACTTAACTTGCTATACTAAGGCGTTTTATGACCTTATAACTCTTACAATCTACTCTAACACTTTTACCCTTATTATTCTCCTCTCTTGCAGCTGGTGAGCGTTACGTGGCAGGTGTAGTACGAAGTGATAGTGTAGTGGGAGATTTTTGCCGCCAGAATTTGATGATGCAGTCCTAGAAACTCCTCCTTTCCCTGTAAAGCTATATTCAAACGTTAAAGTTTCTGATGGAGGTTAAAAAATCACGTAGATACATAAACCGGTTTTCCAAGAACGTTTTTTTTTTTCCGAGGATTTTTAATGATCTCTTACAGATTTTGTCCACGGGACCTGGCGGGAGCTGTGGAAAAATACACTTACGACTTCTACATGACTACAATGTTATTGCTAATAATCTCTTGTAAAGAATTATATAAAACACGCATATATATAAATAGTATAATAGTATATATATATATATAATATAGATATATATTATTATATATCTATATATATATATACATAGTGTGTGAGGGAGTGTTTGTGTGTATGTGTGTGCGTGTGTGGTACATTGACCTACGAGTACCAGGTGTACAGTATAGGTAGTAGGTATACAATACTGGTCGAAAAGTTCGTTTATATAGAAATCAAATCAGCGTCTCGGGCGACCTAGTTCAGGGAAGTCCATTACTTAGAGGTCTTGAACAATAATGATAATAAAAAAAAGGTCACTTGCCAGTATCATGTTTAAAATACTTAAAAAGAGGAATAATTAGCCTAGCTGGCCAAGTGCTTGGCTTCTAAACCTAAGTGTCGTAATCCACCCCAGTCATTTATTACATACAACATTTAAGGGACTCTTCTTTTCTTTGCAAAGTCTATTATTGATAAATCAGTTTTTTATTTTTTTTCGTTCAAGAGGGTAAAATATACTGTACTACTTAGGTTATGCTGACTTTGACAGTTTCGAATCGGTTGAAAATTTCCGTTAACTGAAAAACAACTGCTTCTATCAAGAATAATTAGAACTTTTTTTATCTTTTACTTGAGAAAATATACAATATTTTACAATTTTAAAAGAATTACATTCAGAATTTTATTCATGTTGACTTAAATTTACTATAATTTAACAAAAATCTTAACTTGAGCTTTTTACAAATAATCTATGTATTTAAATGTAAATATTTTTCTGTATTTCGTACCATCTTTTTCATCTCTTATCCCTGCTTTGTAGACTAACCAGATAGTACCAACAACACAGTCACAAATTAAAATTTCAGCAGTGTTCCTCCTGTCCTTTTTTGAATGGGCTTAAATTAGAACTATACGGATAGCATCACCTTATTTTTTAAAGTGGCAAGTGAAGCTGAAAATTACTATGGGTCTACTACTGTTATATATATACTAATTGCTGATACAGTCAGTCTTTTCTTGATTTTCTGCAAGTGCTAATGCCCATATTTATACTCTAGTGCTGTTCAATACTCACGGAGGAAGCGCCTCAGCGGCGTGGTTGGTATGGTATTAGCGTCCTACCTCGGTGGTCGCGGGTTCGATTCTCGGCCATTCCATTGAAAAGTGAGAGATGTGTATTTCTGGTGATAGAAGTTCACTCTCGACGTGGTTCGGAAGTCACGTTAAGCCGTTGGTCCCGTTGCTGAATAACCACTGGTTCCATGCAACGTAAAAACACCATACAAACAAACAAACAAACAAATACTCACGGAGGAATAAACCAAAACAAAACTGCTTCTAGCCAACAACTATTTCAACCATGGGACTATAAACATGATTTCAACCATTCATGGTCTTTTTCAGGGCTAATCAATATTCAAAATGGAAGCACACTATAATATCTAGCAGACTGCGGTGAAACAAATTTCAAGAAACAAGAGTCGAAAGAGAAAATAAATGATAGAAGTTAATACAAATTTTACATTTTGAAGACTGAAAAAGCACTTCAGGTATTTAAGGTTTTGTTTGTGAATTATGGCAGCTTTAATTAGCACTCGTGTCGTTTTTTCCTTTTACAGAAACTGTCCTTATCTGCAGAGAGAGAGAGAGAGAGAGAGAGGAGAAGAGAGAGAGAGAGAGACGAGAGAGAGAAGGAGAGAGAGAGAGAGAGAGAGAGGAGTTAATGATGAAAGAATTAAAACCATCATATAAAATAGTAGTAAGGGTAATATTGCTAAGGAGAAATTTTCTAATCACCAGCAATACATCAAAACTCGTGGAAGAGATTGTGCAATTAATTTATGTATAATGGGCATTAATTGTGTCCGTCCGTCCGTCCGTATATCATTCAATCGCGGCCAAACGGCTGGTCCGATGGCCACGAAACTTGGCAGGGTTATAGTAGGGACCCCTTAGATGGTTTATAATGGAGTTTCAAGCAACAAAAGGCACCAAAGGCGCAGGAGAGGGCGGGTCGACTTTCCTGAAACCGGACTGGCGCCGCCCGTAGACTTAATAACGTTACGAATTTATCATACCTACGTAGTAAATATAGTATGACTCGATTTTCAGTACATGTACTAAATATGACTTACTATCGAATACTGTGGAGGTAAGACATAAGTGGCAGTAATTTGGGTCGGGGCTGGGCAGAGAGAGAGAGAGAGAGAGAGAGAGAGAGAGAGAGAGAGAGAGAGAGAGAGTGTTAGGGAGAGAGAATTTTTTTTTTTCGGATGCCATTCATTTACCCCAGGCAGGTCAGTAGTATAGTAATTTTTGGATAAAAGGAACAGTCAGCACAAGGTGGTGCAGGGAAGCTTCTTTGAGTTCTTCAGTTTTCCCCCGGCAACACCGGGTTGGTCAGCTAATATCATATAATTGAGATAACACTAAATTAATTTATTATACCAAATGACACAATCTACTATTTATGGCTCGAGAAATTTTCCCCGTAAAGATACTCGTCATATTTATATGACACCTTTCTGTCACCTGGAGGACCTTTTGAAAAAAAATATATTATTAAGATAAAATTGGGATTCTTTAAAATGATTTTAAGAAGTTCCCTCGGAATTATTAGTAACAATAAGTAAAACTAGGATGTCGCACTCCCATCCATAAGTTTTAAGTGTTAGTGGATACGTTCATTTTAGCATTATGAATGAGACAACGTTGTTTTAAAACCAGGACTTGGACAGTGTTTATGAATGAATTTTCATTGAGAATTTTGCATATGATGGGAGGAAAGAGTGCGTTAGGAATACTACACCAATCATGAAAAGAAAACGCTCGTTCACGCGACTGTATACCAGCGTGTACTGTTTTTCTTCATTTTGAAAGTGGACTAATATATATCTTCCCGTCTATCGCGCACTTGTGCGACGTTATTATTTGACAAGGGAGGATTTCCAAACAAACTCTCCAGGGAAAAAGCAACGAAATTTCCCAAAAAAAGAGTCTTTGAGAGAAGTGACTGCTATTGCTACTGCTGCTGGTGTCTGTGGTGCTGCTGAGAGCAGCAGTAAATAGGTAGTCACTCACTGCCTTGTCTTATATGCAAGTAACAGGACGTAAATCGGCCTCTGCTGAGTCGAACTTCCTACCTCCTCTCCTCCTCCTCCTCCTCCTCTTCGCTCTGTTTAGTACCTAGGAGGGTTATTGATCGCTAGAAATGGTAAGTCAATCATGGCCTTCTTTTTATTTCAATCTGTCAATATTAATTCTATAATACCTATGTTGCCTTTACCTAAGTGTCAGCCGATGGGTACATTACTACGACGACCCGTTTGTTAGTAGACCTGCGAAGCCGACGTTGCTATGATAACCTTTGACGTAGTATATAACTTAAAATTGCGCCATAGGTCAAGGGTCAAGGTCCGTGAATAGTAGGCCTGTGGTGCAAGAAAAGCGAACCTATCACTAGAGGTACTCGAAGTCTATACCCTCGGGCCTCGAGTTGTATACCTAGTAGCTAGGAAAACGTTCCAGCGAGTAGACTTGCTGGCTGGCCTGTCTTTTCGTAGTATCTATACTAGTAATTACTAGTACATGGTAGCATAACATACTGAGGCGTAATCCAGGTTAAGCTTAAGCTAGAATTAATACTAAACATTAAGGTTAATCCTGGTTTAAGCTAGGAGCAAAGGATGGATGTAGGCTAGGTAGATCTAGGGTACTTATCCGCGGCGGCCCAGACTATGGCAGTTGCGGTTTTTCTATGCAGTTTTACGTACTGAACAAGAATTTTAAATAATATTTATTTGGACGACTGTAATTAACCCCCCAGGGGCCAGTACTAAACACGGCGGAATACGTTGGACGGTCCCCAATCCCTAGTGGATGTCGTGTCCGCGGTTACGTTCCTCGCATCCCGTGCAGACTGCTTCTGTAGAAGTACCTTAGGCTAGGCTGTTTGGGAGGCTTGATGTAGCCTAGTTTCAGAAGGCTACTGTAGCTACCTACCTATTGGCTGAGTTTGGGTCACATCAGGGAAACGGCTATAGGGTTAAAAACCGCATGGTACAGGGGTGGACCATGTACGATCAATGTGTACAACCCCAAGAAAAGTACATTATAACGCGTCCTGACACCGGAGTAGAGGTCTTTAGCTCCGTTTCTCACCAACAACAAGTTGCGTCTGATGCCCATCTCCGATGTCAGGACGCGTTATGATGTACTTTTTTTGGGGTTGTACACATTGATCGTACATGGTCCACCCCTGTACCATGCGGTTTTTTACCCTAGCCTATAGTACCTGGTCTAGGCGTAGAGCTTAGATACCTACTACTAGTAGTACTAAAATGAAGTCAAAATGACAACTACCTACCTAATACTTAGGGTATACAACCTATTATCGCAATAGATAATGGCATGTCTAGCCTAATTTCATTGGATATTGGGTAGATCTATATTACTATTCAGCGGCGGCCTAGACTATGGCAGTTGCGGTTTTCTGTGCAGTTTTACCTCCTGAACAAGAATTTTAGGTAATATTTATTCGGACTGTAATTAACCCCCAGGGGCTCATACTAAACATGGTGAAATACATTTGACGCCTCAATTCCTGGTGGCTTTCATATTTGCGGGGACGAACGATGCGGAATGCTTGTATTGAAATACCCATCATCTCCTTCATCAGCAACATTTAAAGGAAATGAAAAATCAATTTCCAAGGTTACGGTCTGTGTAAAGTTGTTTTGTAGTTTTACTGAAATTTTTTTACAATAGAAAAGGGTATTGGAGTGCCTACAGTTTAGTTGGCCAAGAGTATCATCTGCTAGATAATTGGCGGACGAATACAAACAAGATGGCGTACGTATGTTTTGGCACGATTTTTAAAAACAGACAGTAATAGATTATAGAAAAGCCTATAAAAACGGTAAGGGGGACCGTGTTAGGAACCGGGTTTTTTGGGTGGGGGAACACATTATAAAGGGCAAATGGAAATTGTATTTGTTCCGATACGTAATACAAACCATCGGTCCTTTAACAATAGGAAGTAGCTAGCGGCAGCTGGAACGGTCGTAAGCTTCGAACAAGGGGAGAACGGTAGTTAACTGCTTGTCCGACAGTCGCGCGACTGGGAGGTAAACAAATCACTTTTGCTTTCGGCCGTGGGTGTGAAGGACGTGTTCGTCATCGCTCTCTGCCCGCTTCATCGTCGTATGCTTTGTTTATATTGTGTTTTCTACTAATGGTGGTTGGTTGACTTGAAAATGAAACTGTAAGTAACACTGTTTCATTTTCAGTTACTTAATTATGAACCAACATGGAGTTATTGCCGTAGATGCGCGGCGCAGTCGTTTGCTACTAATTGGTTTGGTTTGACTTGAAAATGGACAAACTGTAAGTACACCTGTTTTCATTTTCATTAACTTAATTATGATAACCAACATGGAGTTATCGCCGTAGCATGCGGCGATTTCCTCTCTTTTCATGAATTGAACCCTGAATTATGTCTCGGTGCCGAGGGCGGGCGCGCTCGCGCCGAGTCATGTATTTTGGGCGAAGTGTGTAATTGAAAAATGTAAGTACTCTTTTCATTATATTTTTGCCCTGTGCGTTCGTTACCGAGAGTGTGATTGCGCTCGGCACGAGCCTTTTATTTTTGTATAATAGAATGCAATGAAAGTGGATTCGCAATTGCAATATTCTTTTCATTTTCATTTAGTTTATTTGCATGAAATTTATTTGGATCAATTTTCGTTCTTACCCGGGAATTGATCTTCCCCCTTTAAGTTCTATGCCCTTTAAGATTTCTATGAAGGAATCGCACCCTTTAAGGGCAGTATTCTTCAGTTTTCATTTTCTATTACTTTTCACTGCTGTGCGGGGGTGGGGGAAGCGAAGATCTGCCAGGAAGTCGTCGGAAAGCTCTCCCGCGACTCCCTTGGTATCCGATTCTTCGTCTTCCTTCCTGCCCCCCGCTCAGCTTCTTCGTTGTATTTTGTATTTGGGGTCTTCCTTGCGTTCGGGGTGGGGCATGTCTTCCCCCCGTGCGTGAGGGAACCCCTCTTACTAATCTATCTATGTTACCGCAGGTGCTACATCCGTGGGAGACGACCTTGGACAGGTATGGACCACCGCGGAGGCATGGCGTGCCTAGCATCCACGGGCTGCTGCAGCGTCTAGCGAGGTCTGGGGCGGTCTCCACACTACTACACGGCCGCTTATGCTGCTCCCCCCCCTCCTGGTCTACACTCCCCATGCTGTGTCGATGACGCCGTCTGCCGCTACTAGGGCCGCAGCCGTACCGAGGTGGGGTGGCCGCCTGCCGCCTGTTTTCTTCGTGTTGCCTGCCCCAGACTTCCGCTGTTCCAGCAGCTCGCGCCCTGGACTGGCCGCCAGGACCCAGGTTCCGCTGACTGCCGATGATTCTACGAGGGCGATCGCTGTGCCTGCCGTACCTGCCGCTGAGGTGTGATTCCCTCTGTTGTCTTTGCTGTCCCTTCTGGTCTAGCGCTGCCGCTGTTCCTGCCGCTCGTGAGCTGGTTGCTGTTCCTGTCGCTCCTGGTTCCTGTGCCTGTCCATGCTGGTCCTGCCCACGGTGTGTCTTCCCCAGTCCCAGGTCCTTCCGGACAGGTGCAGTCGGGCCGTGTTGCTTCGGCAATAGCCCCGGCTCCGGCCTGATGGAGGACCTGACGACTGTCCTGCGTGAGCTGACGAGGAAGAGGAGTAGAGGAAGCTGTCATCTTCGTCTTCATCGTTTGCTGCTGCCTCTTCCCCTTCGACTTCTAAGGCCCATAAGCCGAAGAAGAAAAGGAAGAAGGCTGCCTTCCCCCTAAGCAGTCTCCTTCGGGAACTTCTAAGGGCCCGTCCCACCCCGGTGGGACGGGGGGGGTCCTTCTTGTTCTGCTGGTCCTCCTGCTCCTTCGGAGCGGAGGGGCCCGTCTCCCCTTCCTTAAGGAAGAGATAGACGGGGACCAGAGGAGTATCGGTTAGCTCTGGTACTTCCTCGCCTGGTGCTAGCGGCGATGCCGCTCGCCCAGGTTCCGGCTCGGTCTCTCGTTCGCGAGAGATCCCGAGTGTACGTTCTCCCTCGGGAGACCGTGCAGCCAAGTTTCGGCGCCAGAGTTCGCTCGGCGCCAAGACGCGGCACGGAGCAGAAGGCTGTGAGAGACGCTCAGGTGACTCTTGCCAGGCCAGCGGCCGCTCTTGCAGCGACCAGCTGGTAACCCCGGGTTTTCCCCCTAAGAAGGCTCCTCCGGGACCTTCTAAGGGTCCCGTCTCGCTCCGGCGATTCGGGGAGCTCTTCTGCTGGTCCTCCTGCTCCCCTCGGGAACAGGCCCCCGTCGTTTTCTTTTTCTTTACTACCAAGGAGAAGAAGAACACGGGGAACCAGAGGGAGTACGCAGCTTCGGCTGGCACTTTCCTCGACCTGGTTTCTAGCGGTTTCTGCCGCTAAACCAGGATCCGCCTCGGCTTCTCGTTAGCGAGAAGTACCGAGTGGACGGTCTCCCAGCGGGAGACGTCCAGCCAAAGTCTTGACACCCGAGCTCGCTCGCCGCCAAGACCGAAGCGCGGAGCAGAAGACTGGCGAGTGTCGTGCAGACGACTCTCGCCAGGCCAGTGGACGCTCTCTGCAGCGACCAGCTGGCTGCTCGGGTTGACGTGACGGTCGCTGACCAGCCACGGGTTGAGGCGAGGAAGGGGGTCCCCGCGGCCGTCGGTTACCAGCCATGGCTGGTACCAGCGGCTCGACGCGCCGAGAGGACGCTCGCCGGTCTCACCGCGGACAGCGAGCCTAGCAGGTCACCTGACGCCGCTCCCATCGGGACCGGGCGGAGACGGTAACCAGCAACAGCTCGCCGACGCTAGAGATCAGCGTTCGACGTTCTCAGCCAAGCCTCTCGCCCCAAGGGAGCGGGCAAGGCTAGGCCTGCTGCTCGATCGCCACCGTGGGTTGACGATCAGCAGCAGCCCTCCAAGCACGCTGGTCCTGCCAGCGAGCTAGGGGGGAGCGTCAGGTCTGCCTCTCCTGTACCTTCAACCTCCTCGGAGCGAGGTACCTATGAGTGATCGCGAGAGGTGCGCCGCTCGCGATCCCGCTATGACGCCGTATGGACCAGGCACGGTTCTAGGACCGACCAGGACATACGCGCAATTAGCTGGAGGCGACCGTCAGGGTCTGCCGCTGTTCCTCCTTCTGAAGGAGGAGTATCTCGGGATCTGTTCTTGTTGAGGGACTGGCGGCGTCCTACTCCGCAAGACGCGGTTACTCCCGAGATACAGAGGAATTTGCAGAAGTCATTAAGCTGATTCGTCAGCATAATGACCTTGCGGAAGGATTGCCGCTCCCACCAGCAGAGCCCACGTCTCTGCTCGAGTCGTTTTGGGGCCCGAGAGGGAACCCAACCGACAGGTGGGTCTGCCGCGATCGGAGCTTGCCGATTCTGTCTCGAACCAGTGTCTCTCGTCTCCGGACAAGAAGGCTCTCTCAGTTCTGGCCGGTCGATCAAGCTACTTCCACCTCCTCTACTGCGACAGCGGCGTTTCTACGTGTCTTCGGACACCGTATTTAAATACTCCTTCGGTCCTCCTGAGAGGTTTCGACCTCGACGAGGACTGGAATGATCGGAGGACGGTATCGGCTCTCTCCTGTCAGGTGTCGATCAGCCCCACCCACCCAGCGACGTTCACAGTGGCGGCAGACCCTTACCTACAGTGAGAGTTCCCGTAACCACCCTCCGCGGGAAACGTTTTCTCCTGACGATACGTTTCCCAGACTTCTGAGAGGCCATCGCCACAAGGCGATGGCTGCTCCTACTCTTCTCCAACTGCTAGTTCCACTGGGAAGGCGAGCGAGTATCCAATTCCTCCCCCATTCCCTCTCTCCTTACGGCTACAGGGAGGAAAGGGGAAAGGATCCTACAGAGATTTCTTTGTAGGATCCCACGTTCGGGACTGCGCTACCGTGGGGGGACCTTCGGGTCCTACCTGACGTAAGCCCCGGTCGTTGAGGAGGAATCCTGCCCCATTCTCGATTTCTACGGGAATCGAGAGGACCACCAGCCGATATCGTTTGACGAATTCGGTGGGGGTTTCGCAGACTGCTTAGAATTCTACGGAATTCTAGCGCATTCAGAGTGTTCGAGTTTTTACGATCTTCAAACACTTACGCGAGACCACGGTCCAAAGTGAGCGAGACGAGAATCCCCGATTATTACAAACGATAATCGGGAACCTCGCCTATGCTCGAATTCCTGGAATTTCTAGCATTGGGAAGAAGACTGCCTGCTGAAAGAAACTATCTCACAGTAGGCGACCAACCTGGAATAGAGGAGATCGGACGGGAATATCCAGTTTGGCTTGAACTATCGTCTTAGTAGTTTCTGTTCACCATTGAAGCTTTCCTTCGGGAGGAAGACTTCTCTTACTCTCTTTGATAGAGAACGAAGGTGGTCGATCTCCAATCCTTATTTGTTCCGATACGTTAATACAAACCCTCGGTCCTTTAACAATAGGAAGGTAACTAGCGGCAGCTGGGACGGTCGTAAGCTTCGAACAAGGGAGAACGGTAGTTAACTGCTTGTCCGATCGTCCGCGCGCGCCCTGCAGGCGCACCGAGAGGTGAAGAATCACTTTTGCTTTCGGCCGCGGGTGTGAAGGACGTGTTCGTCATCTCTCTGCCCGCTTTCATCGTCGTATGCTTTGTTTATATTGTGTTTTCTACTAATGGTTTGTTTGACTTGAAATGAAACTGTAATACACTGTTTTCATTTTCATTACTTATTATGAACTCAACATGGAGCTATCGCCGTAGATGCGGCGATTTCCTCTCTTTTCATGAATTGAACACTTGAATTATGTCTCGGTGCCGACGCTCGCGCCGAGTCATGTATTTGGGCGAAAGTGTGTAATTGAAAATGTAGTACTTTTTTCATTATATTTTTTGCCCTGTGCGTTCGTTACCGAGAGCGTGATTGCGCTCGGCACGAACCTTTTATTTTGTATGATAAAATGCAATGAAAGTGGATTCGCAATGCAGTATTCTTTTCATTTTCATTTATTTATTTGCATAATTTAATTTGGATCAATTTCGCTCTTACCCGGGGAATTGATCCTTACGATTATTTTCTGTGAAAGTGAAATCGCAAGTGCAGTATTCTGTTTCATTTTCATATATATTTTATGATAGCATCATATTATTTGGATCAAGTTTCCGTTCTTACCCGGGATTTGATCTTTTCCCCTTTAAGTTCTATGAAGTGAATCGCAAGGGCAGTATTCTGTTTCATTTTCATATTACTTTTCACTGCTGTGCGGGGGTAGGGGAAGCGAAGGTCTGCCAGGAAGTCGTCGGAAAGCTCTCCCGCGACTCCCTTGGTATCCGATTCTTCGTCTTCCTTCCTGCCCCCCGCTCAGCTTCTTCTTTCGTTGTATTTTGTATTTGGTGGGGTCTTCCTTGCGTTCGGGGATGGGGCATGGTCTCCCCCCCCGTGCGTGAGGGAACCCCTCTTACTAATCTGTCTGTGCTAACCGCAGGTGCTACATTGCGGGGGAGACGACCTTGGACAGGTATGGACCACTGCGGCTGCAGGGCGTGCCTAGCATCCACGATCTGCTGCAGCGTCTAGTCGAGGTCTTGGGTGGGGCGGTGACCTTGGAGTGGTCTCCACTACAACCTTCACGGCCGCTTATGCTGCTTCCCCCCGCTGGTCTACACTCCCCATGCTGTGTCGGTGACGCCGTCTGCCGCTTCTAGGGCCGGTCGCCGCCGTACCGAGGAGGGATATGCCGCCGCCGCCTGTGTTTTCTTCGTGTTGCCTGCCCCAGACTTCCGCTGTTCCAGCAGCTCGCCCCTAGACCGGCCGCCAGTAACCAGGTTCCCGCTGGCTGCCGATGATTCTACGAGGCGATGGCTGGGCCTGCCGTACCTGTCGCTGATGTGGTTCCCGCTACGGCTGGCTTTGGCTGTCCCTTCTGTGTTTACCGCTGCCGCTGTTCCTGCCGCTCCTGAGCTGGTTGCTGTTCCTGTCGCTCCTGGTTCCTGCGCCTGTCCATGCTGTCCTGCCCATGGTGTGTCTTCCCAGTCCCAGGTCCTTCCGGACAGGTGCAGTCGGGCCGTGTTGCTTCGGCAATAGGCCCGACTCCGGCCTGGATGGAGGACCTGACGACTGTCCTGCGTGAGCTGACGAAGAAGAGGAAGGTGTCATCTTCGTCTTCGTCTGCTGCTGCCTCTTCCCCTTCGACTTCTACGGGCCCATAAGCCGAAGAAGAAGAAGGCTGCCTCTCCCCCCTAAGAAGTCTCCTTCGGGAACTTCTAAGGGCCCGTCCCACCTCGGTGGGACGGGGGTCCTTCTTGCTGGTCCCCTCCGGCTCCTTCGGGGAGCGGGGCCCGTCTCCCCTGCCGTAAGGAAGAGTAGACGGGGACCAGAGGAGTATCGGTTAGCTCTGGTACGGTTTACTTTCCTCGCCTGGTGCTAGCGGCGATGCCGCTATGCCAGGTTCCGGTCTCGGTCTCTCGTTCGCGGGAGATCCCGAGTGTACGCTCTCCCTCGGGAGACCGTGCAGCCAAAGTTTCGGCGCCAGAGTTCGCGATCGGCGCCAAGACCACGGCACGGAGCAGAAGGCTGGCGAGAACCGCTCAGGTGACTCTCGCCAGGCCAGCGGCCGCTCTCGCAGCGATCAGAGGTATAACCGGGTTTTCCCCCTAAGAAGACTCCTTCGGGAACTTCCGAAGGGCTCGTCACACTCCGGTGTGACGGGGGGGTTCTTCTGCTGGTCCTCCTGTTCCTTCGGGAACGGGGCCCGTCTCCCCTTCTGAGAAGAAGAAGAAGACGGGGGACCAAGGGGTATGCTGGCTACCGCTGGTACACCCTCAGCCTGGTCTTGGCAGCTCTGCTGCTAAGCCAGGTACCGGCTCGGTTTCTCGTCCGCGAGAAGTTCCGAGTGTACGGTCCTCCTTCGGGTGACAGTGCAGCCAAAGTTAAGACGCCTAGTTCGCTCAGCGTCATGACCGAGGCACGGAGCAGAAGACTGTCGAGAGCCGCTCAGGTGACTCTCGCCAGGCCAGCGGCCGCTCTCGCAGCGACCAGCCGGTAATACCTCGGTGGGACGTTGACGGTCCTCTTGACCGGCCACGGGTTGAGGCTGGGAAGAGGTCCCCCAGGTCCCCTCGACCGACGGTACCAGCCTCGGACTGGTAACCAGCGGTTTGACGTGCCGCGAGGACGCTCACCGGTCTCACCGCGAAAGTGAGCTCTGCAGGTCACCTGACCGCCGTCCCCACAGGACCGGGCGGATACGATGAAACCAGCAGCAGCTCGTCTGACGCACGGGACCGGGGTCACGTGCTCAGTGCCGCTCGCCACAGGTGAGCGGCACGGCCAGGCCTGAGATCGATCCCCACCGCGGGTTGGTGATCGGCTGCAGCCCCCCACGTACGCTGGTCCTGCCAGCGAGCGGGGGGGGGGGGGGAGCGTCAGGTCTGTCTCTCCACTACCTTCAACTTCCTCGGGCTACACCGGGAAGAGCGAGGTACTAGGAGATGATCGTGAGAGGTGCGCCGCTCACGATCCCGTCATGACGCCGCACGTGCCACGTATGGTCTTAGGACCAACCAGACGTACGCGAAGTGATTTGGAGGCGACCGTCAGGGGGGGGAGGGGGGTAGCGTCTATTCTGTCTCTCCGATACCTTCAACCTTCCTCGGCATACGCCAGGAAGAGCGGGTATAGGAAGGTGATCGTGAGAGATGCGCCGCTCACGATCCCGTCACGACGCCGCACGTGCCAGGTATGGTCTTAGGACCAGCCAGGACGTACGCGCAAGTGATTGGAGGCAACCGTCAGGGATCTGTTGCTGGCTCCTTCTTCTGAAGGAGGAGGGTCTTGGGATCTGCTCTTGTTGGAGGGACTGGATGGTCCTACTCCTCAAGACGCTGTAACTTCCGAGATTCAGAGTAACTTTGCCCAGGTTATTGCACTGATTCGTCAGCACAACGACCTGGGGGAAGGATCGCCGCTCCCACCAGCAGAGCCCATGTCTCTGCTCGAGTCGTTTTGGGGCCCGAGAGGGAACCCAAACCGACGGTGGGTTTGCCGCGATCGGAGCTTGCCGATTCTGTCTTGAACCAGAGTCTCTCGTCTCCGGACAAGAAGGCTCTCTCAGTTCTGGCCGGTCGATCAAGCTACTTCCACCTCCTCTACTGCGACAGCGGCGTTTCTACGTGTCTTCGGACACCGTATTTAAATACTCCTTCGGTCCTCCTGAGAGGTTTCGACCTCGACGAGGACTGGAATGAGTCGGAGGAGACGGTATCGGCTCTCTCCTGTCAGGTGTCGATCAGCCCCACCCAGACGCCTGTTCACTGTGGCGGCAGACCCTTACCTACAGTTTAGTTCGTAACCCTCCTCGGGAAAACGTTTGTCTCCTGACGATACGTTTCCCGAGCCTCTGATAGGCCATCGCCGCAAGGCGATGGCTGCTCCTTTTCTTCTCCAACTGCTAGTTCCACTGGGAAGGCGAGCGAGTATCCAATTCCTCCCCCATTCCCTCTCTCCTTACGGCTACGAGGGAAAGGGGAGGGATCCTACAGAGATGTCTCTGTAGGATTCCACGCTGGGGACTGCACTACCGGGGGGACCTTCGGGTCCTACCTGACGTAAGCCCCGGTCGTTGAGGAGGGATCCTGCCCCATTCTCGATTTCTACGGGAATCGAGAGGACCACCAGCCCGATATCGTTTGACGAATTCGGTGGGGGTTTTCGCAGACTGCTTAGATTCTACGGAATTTCTAGCGCATTCAGAGTGTTAGAGTTTCTTAACGATCTCCAAACACTTAGGCGAGACCACGGTCCAAAGTGAGCGAGACGAGAATCCCCGATATGTTACACGATAATCGGGAACCTCGCCTATGCTCGAATTCCTGGAATTTCTAGCATTAGGAAGAAGACTGCTGCTGAAAGAAGACTATCTCACAATAGGCGACCAACCTGGAATAGAGAAGAACGGACGGGAATATCCAGTTTGGCTTGAACTATCGTCTTAGTATTCTGTTCACCATTGAAGCTTTCCTTCGGGAAGGAGACTTCTTCACTCTCTTTGATAGAGACCGAAGGTGGTCGATCTCCAATCCTTATTTTGTTTTCTTGAAGGAAAGAATTTAGGATGGAGATCGTTGTTCAGAATCCTACAAATATACTACGTATATTAACCTCGCGACATGATCTGCTAAGCAGTTGAATGGTCCGAGGGGTAGGCGCATATCCTGGTTATTCTACGGATTGCGACTTAGACGAAAAGTATTTCTAATTGAACTGCAACTCGGGGTTGCCTGCAACCTCCCAGGTAGTTGCCAGTTTCAATTTTATATACTTATGGTGGTTGTCACAACAACACCATTTAAGCTTTTTATATTTACCGAAATTCGTTTCGCATAAATATAATTGCTCGAGCATATCTTTTTATGCTCGGTAGTTCTAGCCGAACGCATTCCTTCGTGGGAAAGGATTACTTGGCAACTCAGGATGACGAGTCATTCGACAGCTACTGCGTATTGAATTGCCCGAGGCATTTCAGTACCAGCTGCCGCTTTGAGATGGACGGTTGGTTATGTCTTTCTCACCTGCTTTGATTGAATACCAACCGTATCTCTGCCCAACAATCACGGACTTAAGTCTCTGATTAACGGGGATTCTCGCATACATGAATGACCATCTACTGCTGTGACGCTAGTATTCATCGTCTTCGGTATTGCGAGAATTTTAAAGAGATATCTATTCGACTCTCATCTTTCTGTTTACCGCACGGTAACAGAATTCTGTAATAGTCTCTTGCTGCATCGTATCTCGATAATGCGAATGATTTTTGCGGAATCTGAGTTTGTCCTCAAATATCCTGTATTCGGAGGTGTGCAATTGTTCATTGTTCACCCCGGATTAGCAGATGTATTGAAAGACATCGCCTACTCCCACACCTGCCAGCTCTACTTCCAAACGTTCAGACCCATGAGAAGCAGTTCTTCAAGTCGGCGTCCCCTGTGTTTTCATTACTGAAGAACGCCCCGCTTTCATTGCACAACGGACAGCAATGAAATGGCGGTTAGCGTTTTCAGTCATTTGTAAGCACAGGTTTAGAATCTTGAGATTCCTTCTCTCGATTCAGCTGGAAGACGGTAGGTTGCATTCATTGCCTACCTTCGTCTTCAACGTCACATAGTGTTGTTTCTCCTTAAGCTGAGATTCAACGTCTAGAGATTTTTCTTGCCATCAGGGACCTCGGTCTTTTGAAGGCAATTGACTTTCGCCTTTTGAGCTTATGCATTAAGAGAATCATCGCCGCGCCGTACCGGCCATCGGGTGACTAACAAATATTTTATTTGTTTGGTCTCTCAGCATAACTCTTTAAAGGGCGAAGGTCACGTGACGTTAACTTCGGATGCTTGGACAACTTGTCCTCTACTGATTCCGAACCAGTCAGTCGGCAGCTGTCAGAGCGCCCGAGTCAGTTACGAACTATGCTGTGGACTTAGTTCGGTTGTTCCAGAGCAATCATTACTTCGTCTTAATAGCTTGTCAGTATGAGTACTGTACATAACCAAAGTCGAGAAGAGGGATAGGTCATACGACTATGCCTTCTTTTCGTCTTAGGTAACTGCATGACTTCTCTTGAGAAGTCAAGCACAAAGGGATGGGGATTTGTGACGCTCGATTTCGTACCGATCTTCGTAGCGAGACTCGGAACCCTTCGGTAACTGACGATTGGTTCGAGTCCTTCACAATACCCTCCCTAATGGACTTCACCGCCTCCGATACGAAGGCTATGCTGCTTTGTCCTGTGAAGGCGCGACGGAGCTGTCTGAAGAAACTCGACACCCAGGATGAGTGTGGAGCCTCTTCATCATTCTCTCGCGTTCCGCAAGAACTTCTCCGTGGCGCAGGTAATGAAGGCAGGCGCCTGGTCCAACCGGACTGCATGCAACCTCCTTCTACCTTCAGGATATTGCCCACAGTTCCTTGGATCTTTTTTTCTTGGGAACCGTGTGGTTGCTCAACACGTTTGTGTATTTAACCCAGACCCTCGCAGGCTGAACAGCATCGAGTCCTGGTGTGACCGTAGAATGGATGAGGAATGAGAGTGTGACTGGCTCCTCTTCCCATCTTTTTCTTCCCTCTACCTCTGGGTAGAGGGACACGGTCGTCACCCTGCTGGGTAAGGACGAGATGCAGGTGAGCTACTCAATAGAGCACCATCCTATCCTTTCAGTATGGGATAGGAGTAAATATCCACCACTTCACTTCCTCCAACAAGGGGGAGGAAGTGGATGCCAATTTGAGACAACCCATCATTTTGATGATTGTCTCTTGCAAACAGGAACAAGTTCTTGCTTGCTGGTACGAAGAGATACGCTTGCCTCTCTCTTAGTACTTGGCCCAGAGGTCTGACCATTGATCCTGCGGTGCACACCCCGATCAATCGGACAGAGGTTTTGGATCCCTCCCTTGCTCTTACGACCAGGGAGGCACTCCAGGGTTGGACGAACACCAGTCTGTTCACCAAAACCAAAAAGACTCAGATTCCTCCCACCAAGAAGTGAGTCTTCCTATTGTTAAAGGACCGAGGGTTTTGTATTACGTATCGGAACAATGACAATTTGTCGAAAATTGCATTTTTCCTAACTATACAAACCTGAGGTCCTTTACATATAGTCCCACCTCATGCCACCCCTCACTCTGCAACTTTTTGCATGGGCCTAAAGCAAAAGTGATTCTTCACCTCTCGGCGCGCGGCGGGCGCGCGCACGATCGGACAAGCAGTTAACTACCGTTCTCCCCTTGTTCGAGCTTACGACCGTCCCAGCTGCCGCTAGTTACCTTCCTATTGTTAAAGGACCTCAGGTTTGTATTGTTAGGAGGGGAAAAATGCAATTTTCGACAAATTGTCCATTTTGTTTTCTTGAAGGAAAGAATTTAGGATGGAGATCGTTGTTCAGAATCCTACAAATATACTACGTATATTAACCTCGCGACATGATTCTACTAAGCAGTGAATTGTCCGAGGGGTAGGCGCATATCCTAGTTAATCTACGGATTGCGACTTATAAGAGAAGTATTCTAATTGAACTGCAACTCGTGTTGCCTGCAACCTCCCAGGAGTTTTCAGTTTCAATTTTATATACTTATGGTTTGTCACGACAACACCATTTCAACTTTTATATTTACCGAAATTCGTTTCGCCTAAATATAATTGCCCGAGCATATCTTTTATGCTCGGTAGTTCTAGCCGAACGCATTCCTTCGTGGAATAATGGATTACCTGGCAACTCAGGATGACGAGTCAGCGAGAGCTCAGGCTCAACTACTGCGTATTGAACTGCCTGATAGCAGCTCAGTATCAGCTGGGCCTCCGAGATGCACGGGTCATGTAATGTCTCTCTCTCCCCTGCTTTGATTGACTACCGAACCGTATCTCTGCCCAACAATCATGGACTTAGGTCTCTGATTAACGGGGATTCTCGCAATAATGAAGGACCATCTACTGCTGTGACGCTAGATTCCATCGCCTTCGATTGCGAGAATTTTTCAACAGAGATATCTCTTGGTACTCTTTCATCTTTCTGTTTACCGCACGGTAACAGAAGTCTGTACAAGTCTCCCGCTGCATCGCACTGCGATAATGCGAATGATTTTGCAGACATCTGAGTTTGTCTTCAAAATATCTCGTATTCGTAGGTGTACATTGTTCATTGTTCAACCCAAATTACGAGATGTGTCAGAAGACATCGCCTACGTCTCCGACCTGACAGCTCTACTTCCAAATGTTCAGCCCATGAGAAGCAGTTCTTCAGGCGGCTTTCCCCTGTGTTTTCATTACCGAAGAACGCCCCGCTTTCATTGCAACTACGACTTCTCACCGGACAGCAATGAAATAGCGGTTAGCGTTTTCAGTCATTTGTAAGCACAGGTTATGAATCTTGAGATCCTTCTCTCGATTCATCTGTGAAGACGTAGGTTGCATTCAATATCTACCTTCGTCTTCAACGGTACATAGTGTTGTTTCTCCTTAGCTGAGATTCAACAAACATGAGATGTTTACCTTCAGGGACCTCGGTCTCTAGAAGGCAATTGACTTTCACCTGTTGGGCACATGCCTTAAGAGAATCATCGCCTCGCTGTCCGGCAATTGGTGCAAACAAATACATTATTTGTTTGGTCTCTCGGCATATAAACCCTTTTTAAGGCGAAGGTCAACGTGACTTACTCGGATGCTTTGACAACTTGCCTCCTACCGAACGCAGTCAGTCGGCAGCTGTCAGAGCGCCCGAGTCAGTTACGAACTACGCTGTTGACTTAGTTCGGTGGTTACAAAAGCAATCATTACGTTTGTTTTAATAGCTTGTCACAGTACCCATACCATTGACACCCACCATGGAGTGTCGGTGTCCTATCCACTACCGAGAACTTCGCTGCATGGGGATAGGAGGATGCGAGAGACTTCGTTGCTAACGGACAGACCAGTATGGGTACTGGACATCACCGAAGTAGAGAAGAGGAATAGGTCATGCGACTATTTCCTTCTTTTCCTCTGAGGAACTGCATGACTTCTCCTGCGAAGTCAAGCATCCAGGGGATGGGGATCCGTGACGCTCGATTTCGTACCGAACTTCGTAGCGAAGACTCAGAACCCTTCGGTCCCTGACGATTGGTTCGAGTCGTTCACAATCCCCTCCCTAATGGACTTCACCGCCTTCGATGCGAGGAGATGCTGCCTTGTCCGCAAGAACTTCTCCTTGGCGCAGGTACTGAAGGCAGGGGTCTGGTCCAACCAGACCACATGCCCTTCCTTCTACCTTCGGGATATTGCCCACAGGTCCTTGGATCTTTTTCCTTGGGACCCGTGGTGGCTGCTCAACACGTTGTGTAGCGAACCCAGACCCTCGCAGCTGAACAGCATCGAGTCCTGGTGTGACCGTAAGAATGGATGGTGAATGAGAGTGTGACTGGCTCCTCTTCCCATCTTTTTCTTCCCCTCTACTGTGGTTAGAGGGACACGGTCGTCACCTGCTGGATAAGGACAAGATGCAGGTGAGCTACTTAACAGAGCCCCATCCTATCCCTTTCACTAGGATAGGAGCGTATATCCACCACTTCCTCCAACAAGGGGGAGGAAGTGGATGCCAGCTTGAGACAACCCATACTTTATGTTGCCTCTTGCAAACAGGAACAAGTTCTTGCTTGCTGGTACGAAGAGATACGCTTGCCTCTCTCTTAGTACTCGGCCCAGAGGTCTGACCATTGATCCTGCGGTGCACACCCCGATCAATCGGACAGAGGCTTGGATCGCGTCTTACGACCAGGGAGGCAGTCCAGGGTGGGATGGGACGAACACCAGTCTGTTCATCAAAAGACTCAGATTCCTCCCACCAAGAAGTGAGTCTTCCTATTGTTAAAGGACCAATGGTTTGTATTACGTATCGGAACAAATGACAATTTGTCGAAAATTGCATTTTTCCTAACTATACAAACCTAGGTCCTTTACATATAGTCCCTCCTCATGCCACCCCTCACTCTGCGTATTTTGCATGGGCCAAAAGCAAAAAGTGATTTGTTTACCTCCCAGTCGCGCGGCGCGCGACTGTCGGTACAAGCCATTTTTAACTGACCGGTTTCTTCCCCCCTTGTTCGAAGCTTACGACCGTTTCCAGCTGCCGCTAGCTACTTCCTATTGTTAAAGGACTCAGGTTTGATATGTTAGAAAAATGCAATTTTCGACAAATTGTCATTTTCTGGCGTAAATTTTCGTAAAACAGTAAGTGGGGACATGGGAAACCGGGGTTTTTGGATGGGGGGGAAAACAAAGACAATTAACACTAGGAAATCCATGAAACGGCTGTGTGGCTGACCCCCTACTCGACATTCGTAGTTCGAACACATGGACTGGCTAACTAAACTGACCACTAACCAACCTAACCTAATTTGGGACACGTGCCCTAACCTGCCCGGGGGGGGCTTTGCCCCTCTGGACCCCCCAGTATGGTAACAATGATTGTGACCTAACCAAACGAACTAACCTAACCTGACTTAGGGCACAAAACTGTCTTCCTCTTTCACGAGGCTCATTGTTCCCTCATTGCAGTGTTTATATTGACCACTTAAATCGCCTTAAAGATCACTTTTAAAAAGGAATGAATGTAACACGTCAATATCGTCACAGAATTTGATCAAGTCTGAAAACGAAACCGGGTTAGCAGCGGCAAAAGCAACGTGCGACAGACGGGATGAGGAGTAGACGGCAACGCCTTGTTGACTGTTTTGAATGGGCCTGCCTCACGGGTTGTGGTAGGTCTTCCAGGTCGAAGGGACTACTTATCTTGGTGGAGGGATTATGGGCCTGGCAAAAGGTGTTGCGTAGCCTGGCCAACTAAACTGTAAACTACCCAAGGGTATCGTGATACAGTACAGTTAGGTAACTTGAGAAATAGCCTTTGCCAAAATTATGTGAGAAATAGCCTGTGCCAAAATTATGTGAGAAATTTGTTGCAATTGTTATGTTTTTATGTTAATCCTGGAAGGGCTGGTATTAAATATGACCCTTTTCAGTAACTGTTTCAAGTTATCTGTTGCCAAAATTTCGACGAGGTTGTACTTTTAAGTACGTCGTCATGTATCTTTGCATTTCTTTTCCTCATTTATGTAAGTGGAAATACTTATTGTATGAAAGGAAGATATTATGTTTTGTTAAAATATATTATTTGTATTTAGTTAGGAAAAGCATTGTGTGTGGTTGTTTCATGTAGTATTAGTTTGTAAGTGTGTGTGTGATAGTTGCCTGAATGTTTTTTGTCAGTCGACAACGGTCAGTTAGTCTGGACACCACTTAGACAGACTTGAGTCGAGTCGTATTAGCTAGAGCATGTGGTCATACCATACGGACAAGATCTAGTCCAACAATCTTCGAGAAGTCATCGGGATCTCCATATTGTAACCACTCAAGTATTCTTATCTTAAAGTTTATTTGGGGAAATGCCTGTTTATGATATTCATATCTAATGATAGGGAAGTGTTTCATATAGTATTGTTCTTTAGATGAGAATGGTGAAAGGCAGATCGTGCTTAAGGGCGGATCTTGAACCATCTAGGCTAGGATAGCGAACTCGTCATTCATGGTTAAGAATCCATCATTCACAGTTTCAGTAAGTTAATATTTATGTACTCATTAGTATACACAGAGCAGTGTCATATTTTGAATGTCAGTTGAAATTAGTATAGAAATTTGGGTGTTGTAGTGTAGGACTTATGTTATGATGTGGTTATTTACATTTCAGTTCACAATAGGCTATACAATCCCATGTAATTTGAAAAGCTCTTACTTATCACTAAGCGAGTAGTAATACTTGTATTGCATCATATAGTACACCCATTTCTGTATTGTTCAGTCAAAAAATGTAATTAGGCTTGACAAAGTATATCCTTTTTGGTCTTCCTTAGTGCCAAAAAATTCAATGAAGTTAATGACTGCGATTGGGATGGGAAAAAGTGTGCATTCTAGTTGTCTACCTCTCACCTTCAAGTGAGGACTGTTGTGAGTGCAGGCCAGGGGTAACACAAGGCTTGCTTGCTTTCCTGTCTGGAACTGGTGCACTTGGTCGGGTTAAAATTAATTTCTGTACTGTATTCCACTTCTGTGGTGCATGGCACAATGGGTATACCCTTGGAGGCAGTCCATCAATCAGGCAAGGACCCTGAATTATAGGATAGATTAAGTCGAGATGCAGCTGTGTATTGTATTCTGTGATTGACAGTGCTCTTGTCATTCTTGCCTCCCCTGCTACCAGGAAGGGGCTTGGAGATGTAGGTTAGGTTAGGTTGGCAATATGTTAATTAGGTGGCTCTCCACTTTTCTCTGAACCATCAACTAGTTCAGCCATTGTAGATACAGGGACATGTTTGGAATTTTATCGAGTATGGGACTTTCTTGGCTCATATGTTTTGACTGGTACCTTTGCAAGTAATTGCGACTTAGTACGGGAATGGTTACAGAAGCTGATTTGTCACCCATTTGTCATGGAGCCTCTGTTACCCTTGTGCTCAGTATGGCATGGTCTTTGGACCATTCATGTACTTGCAGGGTGTAAGGTAATCTGCTTCCTTGTATGTGGTACCGTGTGCGTGTGTGTGTGTGTGTGTGGTAAGTGCAGTGGTTCTTCACCTTTGCTCTTCTGGGCATGACTGGTCAAGTCAGTGATACCTTCCCATTGTGTGTGTATTACAGTGGACCTCCCATATTCGTGTTCTTGGCATTCACAGATATCTCTGTTGACCATATCTACCCATTATTCACGGGAAATTCATATATTTGCAGTATTTTTCTATGAGAAATATCCGCAAATTTTGTATTTTCATATCAATTTCATGATTAAATGTACTTTTTGTGATAAAACTATTAAAAAAACGGGTACTATAAGGATTTTTAGTGAGTTTTTCTTGAGTTTGAACAAATATAGCACCATCAAATTCGACCCTAAATAAAATTTGAGAGAAATGTTTAATCAAAACTATTTGGCATGAAAGAAAACATTTTACTGTGTTCACTCCAATAAAAGATGAATATGTAAAGCTCTTAGTATCCTGGTGAAATCAAGTGAAAATATCGAACGCAATCTGTTGATCTTTTTTTTATGCAATAAACATGCCCTCATCGCCATCTATTAATGAAAAAATTACTAAATTTCGTTCACAACGATACGAATTCAAGTGATATTTGAAAACACTGTGTAACGTAAGATAATCTTGTCCCATATCAATAGAGTGTATCTTGAGATTCATTTACGCCAACTAGAAGCAAGAAATCTTTCTGATTTGACTTAAATACAGAAAAATAAACTTACCTTGCAATCGTCCTCAGCTGATTTCCAAACCAAAGCATTGATTGCTATTTTTGTATTTTATGTAATACAACAATAGTATAATATGAAAATACATACAATATTATTGAATTCACTGAAGTAAAGCATAACTTTTTACAAAGATCCATGAAGAAGATGCATATTCAATATGTTTGTATTTTATGAAACGATACAAGTATGTGAATATTACATATGCTAATTTTATATGTCATGTATGATGCGACCCCCTTAAAATTAGCTCCAAAATTAGGTGCTCAAAAGTCGCATGATATGCGAGGATATATGGTACATATTCCTAGGATTCTTAGTTTCAAAGTTATCGTTACGAAAAAGAAAAATTTCCACAGGGCCACACCTCCTCACTGGGCGAGTTTGCGAATTGCAAGTTTGGGAATTCGGGGTGTTGACTTTATACATATGTGAATATTTGCTTGAGTTTGGTTTTAACCAGTCAGATTGAAGTTTATAAATTTTCAATCAGGTCTTGAAGAGGTTATGAGTTAGCATAAAATTATCCAACAGGTTTGTGAACCACAATTTCATGTACGTAGTTATATCTACTGCTAATCACTTTTTTGGGGGAAAGGGACAGTCGGTGATCAGTATTATTTAGTCAGGTTGTTCATGCCCAAAGTCTGTGGGGAGGGGGAGGGTGAGCTCATGGTTAGTATGTATTGGTTTGTCAGCTTTCTTTGTGAGAGATTCTAACTAGCTTGAAGGAACTGATTCAGTCCTGGCAATTTTTTTCTTCCTTTAGCAATCCCATCAGCATTGTTAGTAAAGAGAAATTTGTGCTCTTTATGAGTTTAATGATTTTTGCATTGTAACCACTGCCCATTTCCCTAGGAGACTGTGAAGTAGTTGTTCAGACCTCGTGGTTGTGACCTGCTTTTGGTGTTTTGGATTAGGTTAACATTCTGATCTACAGATGAAAGGGTACCCTGCCATTCAGCAATCAAGCAACCACTTTCGTACCATCTTTCTATGATATCAACAATAAACCCATCCCAGAACAGTTCTCTTGCTGAGGGGAAAGCAAGACTCAAACCAGGGACTAGGAAGAAATTGCAAGCATTTTCCATACTTCTTTGCATTGTTGTCAAATGCTTCCCTGCCCTCCTCATCCATCTTTCTCCTTTGGAAGAGGAGAAAGTCCAAGACGACCTATCAGTAGTCCATAAGACTAAATGAGTGGCCTTCCCAGGCTGTGGGAGGTGATAGTGTTAGGCATCCATGGGTGACCCAATCACTGTCAGTAGGGCTGGCACAGTCCTTATTTAGTTAGTACTCAGTGCCTCACCTTGTTAGTACCAGCAAACACAGGAAGTTGGACCATCTCCTTTCTTTGAGACTTTTTGATGTTTCAGATGGGCTTACAAAGTATTGGCCAAGTATTCAGTTGTAAAGCTCAGGCAAAAACTTGCTAGTCAGGTGCACGGAATTGTTCTTGGAATTTCATAGTGATGAGGGGAGTTATCTGAATCATAGTGATGAGGGGAGTTATCTGAATCATCAGACCACATTCATTACATCCTTCTTAGGGACTTTATCCACAGGTCCCCAGACACTTTTCCTATGGGACCTGTGGTGGCTACTCAGCAGGTTGTGTAAGTACCCAGCTCCTGTTGGACAGAAAAGCATCTTAACTCTGGAACTTGAAGGATCCTCCTATATGAAGAGCTCAGGTTTGTTAACTAGGAAAAATACAAATTGGTACTTTGAAAATTACTATGTATTTGCTAAATTTTTTCATGCTCTTTTTACCTAGCAAAGGAGGAACCAACAAATTGAGACTGAGGCTGTTAGAAATCTCTGAGCCATTCAGCATATAGCATTTAATTTTTGATGCTTGCAGTGCATAAGGAGAGCAAAAGGGGGAAGAGATGGATTTGGAGGACCATTAAAAAGGACAGAAGATAAATATTAACTAGAGGGTGATGCTGCATCATAGATAAAATGGAAAGTGATAGCTAGACTTTTGATACACGAAATAGTATATCCTGCCAGAGGAGACGGGGAAGACTCAAGATGTTAGCGCAGACCTCAAGTAATATTCTAAGCGATGGGCGGGGGGTTAGTTACCTAGTTTAAAACAAAAATTATCACTGCTGCAAATTTCAAAATTTTAGCTGCTGACAAATCAAAACTAATAGCAATGTAACTATTTGGTAAGTAGTATATAAAACTTTATTGTAAGAATGTTATTTTTATCCATAAAGTAAATATAAATTTTTGCATTGGTATTAGATAGACAGTGGTCCCCCGTATTCGCAGGGAATGCATACCAGACCCCCCCCCCCCCCCCCCCCCCCCCCCCCCCCCCCCCCCCCCCCCCCCCCCCCCCCCCCCCCCCCACCCCCCCCCCCCCCCCCCCCCCAGTGAATAGTTAGAACTCGCGAATAGTTGGAACCTCTATAAAAAATGCTGAAAACAGCCTATTTTCTTAGTTTAAACTCAGAAAAACCCACTAAAAATTTTGATACTTGGTTTTTTTTAATAGTTTTTATCACAAAAAATGCATTTTATGATGAAATTGATAAAAAACCCCCCGGAATTTGTGGATATTTCTCATAGTAAAATACCGCGAATTTTCCGCAAATAATGCGGGGAAACGTTCCCGAGAGAAATCCGGGAATGTGTGAGTCTGCGAATCGGAGAACGCAAATACAGGGGGTCCACTGTATTGAGTGAATGGTGTATTGGCATGTCATTTATGACTCAGTATTGTTAAGAATTTTGGCTAACGGAAAATTTCTTTCCATGCATCTTTACGTTAGTGTATGAATGTCACAAGAACGTAGAGTATGTGTTTTTCAGTTTATTAAAAAAATCTCATGTTTTATTAGTAGCTTCAGTTTTTTCAGGTGATCTATTGTAAATATTTGTGCCGTTTATTATGTGATTTCACTCTTTCAGGTAACTGTAATCTAGTAATCCAATTGGGTAGTTAAACTGTTTGAATCACAATGAATTCTAGACTTAACAGTTTCAACCCTCTATGGTTAAGGGACCCTGAATTCAGACGCTGGATTGAAAGGGTACCCAACAATCCCCATAAAGCTCATTGTTTGTTATGTGAAAGAGACTTCATAATTGGAGACCAAGGTCATCATGCTCTTAAAGCGCATGCAGCCACTCATAGGCACAAAATGCGCACTCAGATGGTTTCAAGTTTAAAACATGACCGTCGCTCATCTGACAGATTCCCCAGTTCCCCGGGAAGCTCATCATCACATGGAGACACCTTTGATAGTAAGCAGGTGAGTATGAAATACTGTGTTTTGGTATGTTAGTTGACATATTTAAGGCAGTTGATCAGTTGAGGTGGGTTTTCATGACAAGCCAGAATCCATCAGCCTGCACAAACATAAACCCTTGCTTTCAGTTTTTAAATGATTGCTATAAACCAAAGCCATCTCTGTTACATTCAGTTTTTGTAATTACAAGCACCTTGCAGTTTTCTGTGTGGTTCATTGCAAATTTGAGGGAAATTTCATTTTATTAATAAGTGTACTATTGGCAAATATATCAAATGACAATGTGACAATTACTTATGTAATTGGAAGTTTTTGCCCAGAAACAGCCATGTTACTTGAGAGGTATTAATAAAACAGGCTAGAGAGATGAATATGAATGAAATTTTTAATATGCTTGTCCTTACTAGACAGTAATTAAAGTTGAATTTCTTATCCTTTCATTAATGCTGAGTAGACAATGTGTGGTGTCATTATTGTACTTTTACATCACACAGGAGGATTGTTAGAAGTTGCAGTTTAGATGGCATTTGGATCATGAAAATGTACCTTCCAAAAAGGAAAATTATGCGCAAGGTTAATCATGCTAGTTGTTAGTCTGAATAGTGAGCCTAATTGTAATGCTATAGATTCTCTAGAATACATGAACGTATAATGTCTGGAAGTCATAAGAAATGTCAGTAAAGGGAGAATGTGTTTAGTGATGTTTGGGATGTTAACAAGAAATCAACTTTTTATTTATTGGAGCCAGGAGTGTCAATAAACAAAGCATTTTGAATGCATTTGCAAAAGCCTGTAATGCTCACAATGAAAACTCTTAGATTACATTTCCTTACTGTAGTATAAATCAGAATGTTTACAGAAATACTTTATGAAAGTGTGTTGTATTTAACTTGACTGAAGAACTAGAATGGTTAGTAAACTATGGAATAAAAATAGTACAGGGTACTATAATGAATTATCTGGAAAATGCTCACCAGATGGCAACATGCTATTTAGTGCCTACAAAGAATGCTTTGGCAGTAAAAATTCACAATTCAATGTTTTAAATATTTATTTGGCCAAATTACTTTTTATAGCCTTCAAGAAATATGCAGGGTTGACAACAGGCATTGCTGTTTAGTTCTCCAAAGCTCAATTATCTGCAAAAATATGTCTTCTTTCATTCCTAAATATAGTATTTTCAAGCCACCTGCTTTCCAAGAAAAGTCGAGGCAAAATTTGTTCAGCTTAGAATAGTAACTAGGTATTGTGATGGACTGAAAACCGTTTTAAGGTCCAGCTCTGGCAGGATGAAACAGATTTTTTGCAATCTGAAACCCAGGTATTGGTATCTTAATTCTTCAAGATACACATTGAGCAAGATACAGTTTTGTTTTTCTCGGATGACTCGAAACCTCTTTTCCTGTTTTCACTGATATTGTGAATATTTGACACCTTAGATGTTATCCAGAATTGTTTGGCTAATTATAATCATTAGCTTTTGGGGAGCATTCTTCACATCTTTAGACCATAAAGATTTACTGTTATTTTTACCAGTATTAACCTATTAAGCATTACTTATGGGAGACTTCGCCACTACAGTATTGTCATATTTTCTTGCTTGCAGAGGGGTCATTTTGTCTGCCAACTTTTTTTTTTGTGTTCTTTTTTATTACAGTATTATAATTTTTTGTATAAACTTACATTAGGATAATAAATAATGCAGAATAAGAAAGGAAAACAGAATTTATTTTCCATTTTTATATACTGAAGGGTATAAGCATGAAACACAAAAGGGAAAAATTCTTCTTTTGTTTGCCATTCCCTGAAACACAGAGCCAGTAGAACAATGAATGTTACATTACATTTACATTTGTTTAATACCATTTTAGTGCATGTGATATTGCTAGCAAACTCTCTCTATCTAGAAACTGCCTGGCAATCTGTTCATTTGTTACAATGTGCTCCATGACTTTGCCATAAAAAAAACTTCCTAAGAAAAAAAACTCCCCTTGGTTTCTGTTATCATGAACAATTAATTTCACAGCTTTGGGTGAATGAAAAGTAATGGGACTCCTCTCCTTATTGGTTATTTTCCATTCTCATGGCAATGCAATGATAATCAAATCTAAATAAGGGTTTTCTTCAGAATTAGATAAATCTTATTCAGTCTATGTTAGAGGCTTTGGAGCTGCTACTCTGAGTCTTGTAGTCAACATCAGTCTCTACATTGAGTAGTGATAATATCCTGTCAGGCCAAAGATTTTTCTTTAGCTTTGGAATGCTGATAAAGGGTAAATAGGATAAAAAAGATAAAACGATTGTATATTAGTGAATGCCTGAAGCATAGTGTTAGGCGAGAGGTAGATGTCCTCTGTCATACTGGCTTTCCGTTACAAAAAGATTTGCAATTTACCCTTAATTTAGCCTATAATTTACCCTTAATTTACCTCATAGTGTTACCAAATGATGTTCCTACAATTTGTAAAAGAGTAAAATGTATTTCTGAGCATAATGAGGTTGGCACCAGCCTTGAAAGAGGGAGAACGTATCACTCCTTTGAAAGTAGTGATATGTGGGCAATTTGAGTTAAGCCATTGGTGAAGCGTAACAGGCTAAGGACTTTATTATATCTGGATTGGGTGGAGTTGAGACATTAACTCGTGTTTCCCAGAGGGGGGATAGTGCTGTCAGTATACCTCATACAGTACACTGTAGGCATTGCTTAACCCTTACTGGACTGGCATGATCATATGAGGAACTATAATAGGTTTTGAGCAAATGCTGGGCTACCTCATACGAGTATTAATATTGCATGCCATATGGTTTGGATGGATTTAGTAGCTCAGTACGGGAGAGGGAGACAAGAGACATCGATCAGTATGGCTTGAGATTTCATGGATGGATGTACTGCCTCTCTGTAGCTCCAGTAAATCTTTTTATTTATTAGTGCATACATATACCCAGGGATTTCTGTTGATTTTAGTTCTTATCTTTTATCATAGTATGTACTTCAAATTTCATTGTAATTTTGCAAAGTAAAGTGCAACAAAATATTTAAAAAAAACATGTGTACCTCACAATAAAGTACTGCACCTTGGCATTTCAGTAAATCTCGTCAATATTTTACAATAGATATATACTCAGAATTTGTTGCTGATTTTAGTTCTTGTCTGTTGTGTTCCGGTAGGGGATAATTGCTGTCAGTGCATCTCACATGGTGCACTGTAGGCATTACAGGCAATCCCCGATTTCTGGTGCCAGACAAGCGCCATAAAACTGGATCGCCAGTAACTGGGAACTGCTTGTATTAAGGTTCTTTGCAGTGTCCCTTCAGCCCCTAGCTATAGCCCCTTTCATTTCTTCTTTTATGGTAACTGCACCATTCATATTCTCATTCTTCCATCTTGCTATCCATCCTCTCCCAAAAATTGGCTCAGTGCAATTTCCCTTTCAGCTCTGAATGACCTCATAGGTCCCAGTTCTTGGCCTTTGTCCTAAATCCCATAGTACTCCTTCTTTCTTTCTTATTTATGATAATTGTGTGAGCTGTAATTATAATTTTACATATATAAAATAAAATAAATTAAAAGAAAAAACCTGTATAACTTCGTAAAATTAGCATATTTTTAAATGTTTCTTGGAAAAGAGGCCCCATACCTCGCACAGGTTTGTAAATAGTTTTCACTTTCAACTTCCTGTGGAAGCTACAGAAAATTTTTTGGGTTTTTTTTCTTACACCAAGTGCCTTTGCATATCTTCCTCTTTCCATTGATTGTTTTTTTTTTTAATTGGCCAATCTTCAAGTTTGCCCCGTCTGGGCGTTTGTGTAATCTGTAGTATACTATTTAGCCCATCCTGTAAGGGCGAAGGTTCTCTGCAGCATCCTTTGGCCCCTAGCTGCAGCCCCCTTTCATATCATTCCTATTACTGTACCATTCATATTCTCTTCATCTTACTTTCTACCCCCCCCCTCCTCCTCCTCCTAACAATTGTTTCTTAATGCAACTGCAAGGTTTTCATTCTGTTACGTCTTTAAAATCTTTTTACATAGTGTCAATTTTTGTGTCAGCTCTGAATGACCTCATGGGTTCCAGAGCTTGACCTTTGGCCTAAATTCTATATTCTATCTATGTTAATTCCTGTTGTGGTGGTCCATTCCTTTGGAGGTTCTTTGGGTCACTACATTACTACCCCCTTTGATTACTGTGTAATCTAGTCTCTCCAATTATTGTTTTCTTTTCTGCTGATAGAGTCCAACTTGGCAAATGGTAATGCTGTCAGTGGTTGCTTCCTCAGTGACACCTCTTGTTTTTATTTAAATTCTGTTAATTTTTTCCATTCCAGTACACATGAGGATTTTCAATGCAACAGATAGTGGTTACCTTAATGTGGACTCATTATGGTTAATGGCTCTGGCATGTTAATGAAGTCAACAGTGTGATAGCTTCCTGTTGTTGGAATGAGAATCAACATACGAGTTGAGTGGACAAGATTAGTACTATAGTGTACAGTGTTAAGAGTACTGGAACAATCTCTCTCTCTCTCTCTCTCTTCTCTCTTCTTCCTCTCTATCTCTCTCTCTCTCGCTCTTCCTCTCTCTCATCTCTCTCTCTCTCTCTCTCTCTGGAAAAAAGGTCTTGCAAAAGAAAAAAATGCATGGAAAGTTATAGAACTAAAAAGTAAGATAGAAAATGCAGAACAAAAGATTATACAATCAAAAGAAAATGAAAAACGGGACTTGGAAGAAAAAACCCTATTAAATATCGCACAAAAACCCCAAACTATTATACTCATATGCGAAGAAGATGAATAAAAGAAGAATAGAAATAGGCCCTCTGAGAATTGAAGGGAGATTAACGAATGAAAAAAAGGAAATTTGCAACATACTGGCAGAAACGATATAAGAGAGAATTCACCCCTAGAATAGATAATGAAGATAATGATATAGAAGTAACAAGGGATGAAAATAGTGAATATTTAGCTGACATAGATATTAATGAAGCTGATATTGTGCAGGCTATTAATGAAATTAAAATGGAGCTGCTGCAGGGCCTGATGAATTCCTGCTATTTTGTTAAAGAAAGTAGTTCATTCTATCGCAAAGCCACTTGCAATATTATTAAGACAAAGTGTAGATACAGGCAAGATATATGATGAGCACAAATTAGCATATATACCCCTACTTTCAAAAGTGGATCAAGACTAGAGGCAAGTAATTATAGGCCTGTGAGTCTAACATCACATATTATGAAAGTGTATGAAAGGGTAATGAAGAAAAATATTATGAAACATTTAATAAAAAATAATTTGTTTAATAAAGGACAACATGGTTTCGTACCCGGAAAAAGTACACAAACCCAACTGTTAGTCCACCGTGAAAACATATTCAAAAATATGAAAAGCGGAATGAAAACAGATGTGGTTTATTTAGACTTTGCAAAAGCTTTTGATAAAGTAGACCATAATATATTGGCGAAGAAAATTAGAAAACACAATATCGTGGATAAAGTAGGAAGATGGTTAAAAGAATTTTTACACAACAGAAACAGATAGTTATTGCAAACGACGAGAAATCGGATGAAGCCAAGGTAATATCCGGTGTGCCGCAAGGTACGGTGTTAGCTGCAATACTGTTTGTTATTATGATTGAAGACATAGACAATAATGTTAAGGATTCGGTAGTGAGTAGTTTCGCAGATGACACAAGAATAAGTAGAGAAATTACTTGTGATGAAGATAGGAAACGCTCTACAAAGAGACCTTAACAAAGTATATGATTGGGCAGAGGTAAATAGGATTGGTATTTAACTCTGATAAATTTGAATCATAAATTATGGAGACAGAGAAAGAAAGCTATATGCATATAAGGGACCTAATAATGAGACCATCACAAATAAGGAAGCAGTTAAAGACCTTGGTGTGATGATGAATAGGAACATGTTATGCAATGATCAAATAGCAACTCTGTTGGCAAAATGTAAAGCAAAATGGGAATGTTGTTACGGCACTCAAAACAAGACAAAGCCTGAACACATGATATGGCTTTATAAAACATATGTTCGTAGTCCACTTGAATATTGCAATATGATATGGTACCCACACTATCAAAAGGATATTGCACAAATAGAGAGTGTACAAAGGTCCTTTACAGCTAGAATAGAAGAAGTTAAGGACCTAGACTACTGGGAAAGACTACAATTATTAAAATTATATAGTCTAGAAAGGAGAAGAGAACGCTACATGATAATTCAGGCATGGAAACAGATAGAAGGAATAGCAGAAAATATCATGGAACTAAAAATATCAGAAAGAGCAAGCAGAGGTAGATTAATAGTGCCCAAAACTATACCAGGAAAAATAAGGAAAGCACACAGGACATTAATCCACTACGCACCAGCATCGATAATGCGTCTATTCAATGCGTTGCCAGCTCATCTGAGGAATATATCAGGAGTGAGCGTAGATGTGTTTTAAGAATAAGCTCGACAAATATCTAAACTGCATCCCAGACCATCCAAGATTGGAAGATGCAAAATATACCGGAAGATGTACTAGCAACTCTCTGGTAGACATTAGAGGTGCCTCACACTGAGGGACCTGGGGCAACCCGAACAAGATGTAAGGTAAGGTAAGGTCTCTCTCTCTCTCTCTCTCTCTCTCTGGTACACAATACTAGTCATCAGATGATTTTCACAGATTATACCCAGCAGAAAACTTTTTAATGTACTGTAGTGTTTTAAGCAGTGGTAGTACATTTAAACTAGATTTACTGTTTAAATGGTGTAGCTTGTTAAGTACGTAGCAGTATATTAAATCTTTAGACTAGGTGGCAGACTATGAACTTTACTCATATGATATAGATGTAGCTTGCTGGCCTAGCTAACAAATTTATTTGGATGTAAGTCATAGCGGGGTGCAAGATGGGTAAAAAGAGTGAAGCTACCCGCTACCCCCCCTCAGGAAAATTTATATAGAAATAATATATATGTACTACACTTCCTATTATGTAATAGAAGTAAAAAGTTTAAGAACAAACATGTTTCTTGCAGCCTGTATAAGCTTACTTGTAAATTGTATTCAACAATATTAGAACAGTTGTAAGTAGAGCCAAGGACAAAATAATTCTTATTTCAGTTGGCACAATTCCTCCTAGGAGGATGTAGTGCTCGTTACTTATTTGAGCATTAATAGATGACCTTTTTAGAGAAATGCTGTTGACAAGTGCATAGAACTTGGAATTTGATGAAATTCTTTGACAAGGTTGTAAGAACCAAATTGGGTTATTTTCTTCATATGATGATCAAGCATTGCAAGGGTATTGAAGCTCTTATTTTTATTAGAGAAAAAGCTTGTCTGAATGTTTAGAGTACTAAAGGTTCATGTGTTTTAACTACCTTTGCATATGTTGCAAAAATATACAAATATGTGGCCTAAATGATTGTGATGGTTACAGAATTGTGTAGATATGCTTTGACTCGGCTGCCCTGCAGATGGAAATTTTGTTGATTCATCAAATTCAACTTTTGTTTGTCCAGAAACCAACTCAGCTCTCTTTGCCTAATGACCCGGACATGGTCAAATTTGGGCACTTGGACACAGATCACATATCAGTGATGGAGTTTTCCATTATTACATCATGGAACTTTTTGGCAACTTTTTGGTCTGGTTATGATTGGTTTCCTGGGTGTGAAACAGAAATATATGTGCATAAGTTGGTTGCAAAATCATTATGATAATTAACTTTACTTTACTTGCTTTACTTTATCTTTCTGCCACTGGCCAGTGGCATAAGGCTGATACAGTTCCTCTCCATCTGTCTCTATCCCAAGCCATTTTCCTTGCTTCCTCTAGGTTTTGGATTTCATCCTCAAGATCCCTGACAATTATGTCTATCCACTTCGTTCTTAGTCTACCCAGCGGTCTTCTTCCTATTTGTACTGCTCTCAGTGCTCTCCTGGGGTCTCTATTCCCGTCCATCCTCTCAACATGTCCAAACCATTTCAGCCTTCCCCTCTTCAACCTGGTACTGACTGGCCTTTGCCTCAATCTCATCCTGATGTCTTCATTTCTAACATAATCGTCCCATTTAATGCCAAGTATTCTTCTCAGCAGCTTCATCTCAAAAGCATCCAACCTTTTCTCCTCTGTTCTGGTCAGTGCCCAGGTGGACGAGCCATACATCAGGACTGGTAGTACTACTGCATTGAATATTCTCATCTTAGTTTTCAAGCTGATTTCATGCCTTGACCAAATGTTTTTTCTCAGATCCTCAAACTTGCTGCTCCTAATTTTCTTCTTTGTATATCTTCAATTTGCCTCCCGTCTGCTGTTACCACACTTCCCAAGTAAACAAACTTCTCAACTTGCTTGAGTTCCTGTCCTCTGATTGTCATATCCTCCATGTGCACCCAATCATCATCCTTACTCACAACCATGATCTCGCTCTTCTTTCTGCTGATGTTCAAGCCAAAATTGTGTGTCTCTGTCTCCATCCTCATTACCATACCTACCAGCACCAGCCACGTATCAGCAACCAATGCAACATCATGTGCAAAGTCCAAATCCATAAAAACTTCTCCACCAATACTAGCCCCTCTGTTTTCATTTTCCATCACTCTTCTCATTATATGGTCAATATATATACATTAAACAAGGTAGGTGACATAACACATCCCTGTCTTAGCCCACTTCCAACTGCAAACCAGTCACTTTGCTGTCCATCCAGCTGTACACAGCTGCACACACCTTGGTACCAGTTCTTTAGTATCCTTATCACTTTCAGTGGTATACCATAGTGTACTGCCACTCTCCACATTCCATCTCTCCATACTGAATCATACGCTTTCTCCAAGTCTATAAAAGCACAGAATATTGGCTTTGCATACTCCCATCTCTTCTCAATTATCTGTCTTAAGGTGAAAATTTGATCCACTGTTGACCTTCCACTTCTAAAACCAATGATAATTAAAATTAAGGTTAAAATTAGAAAATTGGAACTTTATTAAATATGATTATACTTTAAAGAAATAAATTTCAAAATATGTAATCTGTGCAATTCATAATTTTAATATAATGTAAAATCATTATTAGATTATTTTAATATTAGTTAGAAAATTGTACCCTTACCCAAATAAAATTGTGGATAAACCACACTTTACATTACTCTTACTAATACTTAACTTTCTAAACTATTCCCTACCATGGTTAGCTAGCTAACTGCCCTCACTCTTCTTTCACCCATCTTACCTATCGGCTAAAAAAAAAAAAAAAAAAAAAAAAAAAACTGCCAAGATGTGACTCTTCTAGTGGAGAGTTTTTCATTCAGTTTTGAGAATCATTAGTGACTGGACGTCTGCGTGTTGGGAACACGTGGGAATTGGAATTACCTCTGTGGAATGAATGTTTTAATAGTCTCATGATAGTTTGGGGAAGATATGCTCCTGTGGAAATGAGCATTTAAAATGGGTGATGGAGAGAGAGAGAGAGAGAGAGAGAGAGAGAGAGAGAGATACGAGAGAGAGAGAGAGAGAGAGAATGCTCAGCTCGGCTTGATGTCTACCAACCTTATTACCTCTTCTAGGTAAGTTGTAATTAGAGCGACCTCTGAGAGGTTCATTAGCACATAGATGTTGGTTCATAGCATCACTAATTGGTTTGAGGAAAGCTCCAATTATTTAGAAGCCCAGAATAACTAGAATCATAATTGTAAAGTATGAGATGATTGACTGACTGACTGTTTTAAGAAAAATACAAAATATGGGACTGGCAGCTTTGAAATTTTGTCTTAAAGGAACATAAATTTCTCATAGAAAATCTTGGAAGTGATATTGGCCTGTTCATCCTTGGTTTTTCTGTCTTTATCCTAATGATGGCAAGCCTACAAATTCTTGATTGTATGTATGTATTTGATTGGTTCAGCTGTGGTTGTGGTTGAATCTTAACAATTTTGTGGCTGGGGGAAATTTGGAAGCCAGGAGTGGTTAATGTAAATGTGGGGAGGTCTTGCTTGATTTGTTTTTCTTAGCTTGTGATCCCGCCACACCTATCGAAAAGTTCTGGGACCAAGATTCCCCCCCCCCCTCCCCAAAAAAAAATAAGATTAGATTTTGTCAAGATCTTGAAATATTGGGTAAGGTACAAGGGATTGGATGCTGAAAGAAATATCACTGACATTGACCTTTCCTTTGTTGCCAGGGAAACTACTGACCCATGAGACTCAACATGAGAGTGCCCTTCTCTTTTGGTTTTTGTGCATCATAAAGAATTTGCTTTTTGTTTTCAAACACTTAGCCTTTGTGTCTTGTGTTTTAGCAGGGAGGCTTGGTGATTTTTCTAAGAAATTTTTTTTATTAATGTGTTGTGCTTTAAGTTGTAAACATACAGCACATACCTACTGTACAGTCAGGTTGACTTTTGCCATACATTGTCTGTAAGGTAGAAGTTACAGATAGATTTTTAAATCTGCATGATAATTGGGGCCTCTGTGAAATTGTTCCGCTCATATTTTTCCTGTGCTTTTACCTTCTCTCCTCTCCATTGATCTCCAGCCTCCGTTCTCTTGGGTCTCTGAAAGGTTCTGTGAAAGGCATGGCCAAGTTATTCCTTCTCCCTTTCATTATTATTTCATTTACATTGGGAACTCCTGTCTTCTTCTTTCCCACCGTTATCCCTACATTAAGGGGTTGGTTGCCTGATGCGTCTTCTCCAGTGCCTTCTATCAAAGGTATCATCCTCCACCAAACCTCTCCTCCTCATATCTTCCTTCACTTTATCTCTTCATCTAATTCTCTGTCTCCCTCTCGATCTTCTTCCTCTTAACAGGTTCTTCCCAAGCCCTCTTCACTCCCTCCTTGTCATCCATCCTCAACACATTCCCATACCATCTCAATTGTGACACTTATCGCCTTTGTAATCTTGACTAAGCCTGCCATTCTTCTTATTTCACCTTTTCCAATCTCTCAAGCAATGATATTCCCATACTCCACCTCAGCATTCTCAAGCTTTACTTCCTCTTTTCTTCATAGAGCCCATGTTTCCCCTCCATATGTTAACACTGGTCTTATCACTTTGTTATAGCTCTTGACTTTTAGCATGATTGGCATTTTCTTATCACATACTACTCCAACTTCCTCCCTCCACTTCCCCCATGCAGCTCTTATCCTACTGTCAACTTCAGCCTCCCATCTTCCCGCTTTGCTTAAAGTAGATCCTAAGTATTTAAACTTTTCTGCCTGTTTTATAATCGAGCCTCTTTTTTGTATTCTGTCTCTATCTTCCCTACTGTTCAGCAAAACCTGTTTTATTCACATTCACCTTTAAGGCAACCCTCTCTAAAGACTTCTGCCACTCTCCAACCCTTCTCTGTAGGTCCTCCTCATTTTCAGCAGTAATCACCAGATCATTGACGTACAACTACTCCCACTGCTCTTCATTCCTGATCTCTTCACTTAACACATCCATGACCAGCACAAACAAAATTGGGCTTAATACGGACCCCTGGTGTAATCTAATGCTAAATTCAAAGTTTTCTGTTTCCCCCAACTGCTGTTATTACTTTTGTGCCTGTTCTTTTATATATCATCTCTACCAGTCTAACCAACTTTTCTGGGACTTTCCTTTTCCTCAAACACCAAAACATCACTTCTCTTGGGATTCTATTGTATGCTCTCTCTAGATCTATAAATGCACATGTGGAACTCCTGTATTATCCTGCATATTATTATTTTTAACCATATGCCATCTGGCTCCTAATGGTCTCAGATTGACAAAATCTTTTTCTTATAGTTTCATTGTCATACCATGATTCATGTCCTTATAGCAGTACAAAATGTAATAGAATTATCTACAATCTTTTGTCCGCAATTAGTCATTTTTATTCCAAATGTTATTAAACTCACCAAATTCCAGCTCAAGAGAACCTTTATTGAATATCATTCTTCCTAAATATTTGAAAGATTCAATCTCATTAATGCTTTCTCTATCTACAAATATTATGGCCTCATGTTTTCATTATACATTTGTTTTCTTAGATTTTCAGTCCCATCTCTATAGATGCATAATGCATTCTGTTAAGTAATTTTTGTGAGGTTATGTCGATGATTCAAAGTCTGTCATGTTTCAAATGTTACTCTAGTCCAGATTACCTCCTCCATCTCTTAACTCCTTTTCAGTTTTAAAATTTATGACATGGGCAAACAGATATGGTAAAATAACATGCCTTTGTAGTGCCCCCAGTATTGTAAAATCTCTCTAACTGGTATCCTTGGAATTAAAGGGGTGTTTGTTATTTGACTTTGCCAGTCCTATTTTTCATAGTTCTGTTATTAAATATTTCATAGCATTTTAAACCAAACATTATCTTGGGCTCAGCTAACCCCAGCAGTATACATATTGTGAATAGTAAGCAGATGACAAATTCACATTGACATTCATGTCTCTCCATAGGGCAGGTAGTGCCATCAGTGTACCTCATGCAGTGCTCTGTAGACATTACTTAAAGTTCATTGTAGCGTCCCTTTGGCCCTCTAGCTGCAACCCCTTTTCTTTTTACTGCATCTCCTTTCATATTCTCTTTCTTCCATCTTACTTTTTGCCCTCTCTTAACAATTGATTCATAGTGCAACTGTGAGGTTTTCCTCCTGTTCACACCTTTTGAACCTTTCTCGGTCAATTTCAGTTTCAGCGCTGAATGACCTCATAGGCCCCAGTGCTTGGCCTTTGGCCTAAAGTCTGTATTCAATTCAAGGTTGACATTTATCCTTGTCAAAAACGTTTCTTTTTTTGAAGAATTTGCTGTTTGGTCATCCCCACATCTCAAAATCTTTTTTTTATTTATAAATAATCCTGAGAGGAAGGTAAGCAGACAAACATCAAGTGCATAGTTTACCTCACTGTGATGTATATGTGAATATATAAACATACACAGACCAGAACAGCATTGGCCAAGAAATCTCTTGATACAACACAGTTGGGCAGAATATATCATATACGTTTGCAATGTATATTACTTTGTACTCTGTTCAAGTTTTGTAGTTTTGTAGTTTGCTATATTTTAATTCCAGAAAAACTTTATGAAAATCAGTGAACTTTAAAAAAACAAAAGTGTTTTGAAAATAAATGAATTGAAATATTACTGTAATCAAAATCACATTACTACTTCAATGCATTGTTTTCAATATTTGCTCAATATTTGCTGGTCTAAATTGGGTTGTGTTTAATGTTGGAAAGTATTGTTAACTCAACAATTTTGTATTTTGTTTTTATTTTATAAGAACTATAAAAGTCACTGTCACTGTTGGGAAGGGTTATCCATGTGACACAAAGCCCAGAAAAAAATGAAAGGAATGAAAGGGGAAGATTCCAAGAGCAGAAAATAGCTTAATCTACATACATGTTGAAGGGTAGCAGAATTAGATGATTGGCTATTAGGGCCTGCGGTAGATGTTTGTCCCCTTGAAAAGAAGACAAAAAAAAAAAAAAAAAAAAAAAACTGTCCATGGAATGGCAAAAAGCAAAATGTATTGAGGTTCATCCTTAAGAGCAGCTCAGTGGTCTGGGTAAACTAAGATATACTACTTAACTTCACCCCTAAGGGATGGGCTAAATATATACATATATAGATCATGCACACCCCGGACGGGCAAATAATTTAAAACAATTTTCCCTACCTTCCATAGGAAGTTGAATGTGACTATATTTACAACCCTGTGTGGGGCCTCTCTTACAAGACACTCGTAAATTTTACCAAGTTTTAAATGTTTTTTCTAATATTTTATTTTTTGTAAAATAATAATTATACCTCACACGATATCATAACAGATAAGAAATAAGATCAGTAACAAATTTTGAGTACAAGCAGTCCCTTGTTATTGGCAGCTTCGTTTGTCACCGATCCGGTTTAATGGTGCTTGTCTAATGCCGAAAATTGGTGATTTTTGGCACTGAAATGCGCCAATTTCCGGTTATTGGTGCTGATACATAACTAACAGAGGCACCATTAACTGGTTATTGGTGCTGATAACTGCCAAAAATTGCCGATTTTTGGTTATCGTCAATTTCACTTATCATCAAGCTGTCGAAACGGAACCTCCCAATAACTGGGGACTGCCTGTATATTTGTTATAAAATATTTACAAGATGAAGTAACTTTGTGGGAGGTATACAGTAGATAGACCCCAATATTTGCAGGTGATGGGTATCAGATCCCTGGCGAATAGCTAAAATCTGCAAATAGTTTAAACTCCTCTAAAAACCCTTAGAACTGCCTATAGTATTTTGTAAGTTAAAAAAAAAAATCCTCTGAAAATGCTTATACCTGAGTTTTTTAATAGTTTTATCACAAAAAGTGCATTTATGAAAATGATATGAAATACAGTTAGCGGAGATTTCAAAGTGAAAAATACTGCGAACAGGTGAATTTTCCATGAACAATGGGCTTATATGGTCCATAGTAGAAAAATCTGCAAATCGGCAAGTCCGCAAATAGCACGGGTCGACAGTACAAGTTTTTTCTAATTTTTCTTTGCACTTTTTCTTTGCAAAATTACAATTAGTATAGCTGACATACTATCATAAAAGATGAAAACTAAAATCAACAGCAATCCCTGCGTATATTTATGAATAAATAAATTAAAAGATGGCATGGGACAAACAGCAGCAAAACATTCCCCCTTAAGTCTAAGATCATACTGAGAGCTGCCTGTAACTCCTAACTCCTCTGAACTGAGAAACCACAGTGTTGCCACAAGTAAGTCATTTATAGACCAGTGAAGTGCTCTGAATATCTTTTGCGCTAAATCCATCCAAATTGTATGGTGCATGATATTGATACTCACTGTGAGTTAATGCCCGTCCACCATCTAAAACCTGTTTTCAGTAGGTGGTTCTGGTTATCGGTGGACTCAGTTAATGGCGGTCCGGTTATTATGGGCCGAAGTTGGTGATTATGGCTCCATAACGGGCCGAGTTGCGGTTATTGATAATAGAGTTATGGCACCATAACATACCTAACAGAGGTGTCATTAACCGGTTATCGGCGCCGCTAACCGAAACAGTGCCATAAGCGCCATAAATGGCCGGGTTTCGGTTAATGGCGGTGTTTGCTCATCAGCACCCCATCGAGAATGGAACCCCTGCCGATAACCAGGACTGCCTGTACTTATGTGATGGTGCCTGTCCTTTTTAACCCTTAGGAACCGGGATAAGAAATCAATATGCAACACCCCAGCCCAATGAAACTTTTGAGGTTGGCCAATTTAGAAAACTGCATCAATGGAAAGAGGAAGATATACAAAAGTGCATGGTGTAAGGAAAAAATTCCATGAAATTTTCCATAACTTCCACGAGAAGTTGAAAATGACTACTATTTACAATACTGTTTACAACCCCTCATAAATTTTACCAAGTAGTACATGTTTTTTTGTAAAGAATAATTTTATTTTATTTGTAAAATTATAATTACAGCTCACACAAAATGAAAATAGATAAGAAATAACAGCAACAAATTCTGAGCATATTTTTTGCAAAATATTTACGTAAATTTACTGAGAACAAAGATGCAGTTAATTTTTTGGATTATACACATATCTTTTTTAATATTTCTTTGCACTTTTATTTGCAAAATTAGAATTATAATTGACTATCATAAAAGATAAGAACTAAAACCAACAGCAACCCCTTGGTATACTATTTATGAGCAAATTTATAGAGAGATGTCAAGTGAGACAGAGAGGCATTAGTTGCTCCCTTGAAGTCAAGATACCAATTAACTCTCTCATGAGCCACCCAGTGGATTTTAGCAAGTCTAAAAGTTGCCATTAGTGAATTTATGGGCTATAGGAGTATGTAATGACACCTCTTTCCTGTCTGATACCCCCAAATCGATGGCATGTAATATTGTTACTCACCATGAGTGACTCTGTCCACTACCCAAAACCTGTTATTGCTACTCATTTGAGCATGTCCATCCATTAATGGTTAAGGGTTAAGCTTGACAACACTTTGGAAACTGTGATTCATGAGCTGGCTGACTGAAAGATGGATAAGCTTTGTATGTTTGACATGATTAGATTAGTATCTGTAAAGTACAAGGGGCCTATCAGATTGAAAAAAGTAGAAAAAATTCCTTTGACTGCTTTTGACCAACAAAGATAAATCCAAGGCAAGAGGGAGCAGATTCTACTTCTTGGTAAGATTAGATCATTTTCAGAGGGTATGAATAGAAAATATGTCTACTAAAATTTACTTCAAAGTTAAGACCTCTGAGCTGATAGTGTAGTTTGTTGGAGCAGACTGTAACCAAAGAGTACTTCTTATTGGTAAGTAGGAGTACGACTTGTAGTGAGGAAAATGAGGGGAGGAAAAAGACCAATAGCAGGAGCAAGAATTGGACTGAGAAGAATGAATGGTGAGAAGTAGAAGTACTGTATGAACATGAAAAAGGTAGTAGTATGTGCCTCTCGTCAGTTAGCTCATGGCTAGGGTAATGTACACGCAAAAAATTTGATGGCAAACATTTTAAAAAATTGAAACTTGGAAAAGAAATGTGAGATGGGGGAAGAGTCAGGAGATACTGAGGACAAACAAAAATAGGAGACAGCTAATTTGTTGGCTGAGATTAGAAGGGGAAGCAAAGGCAACAACAGAAGCTGGAGGAGGATGGCCCAGTGGTAAACGGAGGAACGTAATATTGCTGTACAGAACCTCCGTTATGGGCTTCATAAAAAAAAATAAAAAAACTCATAAAAGTCCATGCTAGCCATGAGGAACTGGATAGCATGATCAAAGACGACTGAGTAGAGGGGGCAAAAAATAGCGAATCGACTTAGCATTCCTCACTTATTAATGGTCTTTTGAATGTATGTGAGCTTTTAAAACGTATCCAATGATTCTGACTGTGAATGACATTTATAACACTTAAAACTGTGGGGGAACTAATGCTGTTCTTCTGCTGAGGCTTGATGCCTTACAAGTTGATGAAGATAAGCATATACAAATGTGTTAGTAAAGCAAGTTGGTCTGTTTTTACTTATAATTATGATATATCTTTCATATTACAATAATTAGAGACCAGGGATGGGTTGCAAATAGATGAACAAAGTTTGTGGTTAGAGGGTTGGCCTACCAAGCTTCTGTCTTTCAAAAGCAATAAAGAAATAATAATCATGAGTCATGCTTTGAACAAACGGGTGTTAGTGGAAACACCTTTTTGAAACAAAATTCCAAGGTATGAAATCATGTGAAAAAATTAGGTGGATTGGTGAACATTGGAACATGATTATCATAGACCAAAACTATTGTGAAATGACTGGAGGCTAGAATTTGTTGGTATACTTCACTTGATGGGGATCTCTTCCCCACAAAGAAAAGAAGATAATCATGATTCCTTGCCACCTGAATAATAGGCTCTGGTAAGGTGTTGGTTTGTGCTTGAAAATGTTTTTTTTTTCTTTGTTGTAATGCGGTATTTGTAATATTTAAGTGCATTCTTATTTGATGCATGATGATCAGTATTAAATGAAAAGTACTACAGTACTGTATTTTACAGGTTTCCCCATTGAGTAGATATGAGCGGGATGACCAGTTGATACCACTACTTGATAATGGGTGGAATATGGTGGAAGGACGAGATGCCATCAATAAGACTTTCCTGTTCCAGAGTTTTAATGAGGTTTGTGGTTCTATATTTGTACTTACTGTTTACAACTGCTTCACTGGGAATTCTTACTTTACTTAATTTTAACAATATATCCCCAGACTAAATGTCATCATGAAATGAGCAGGTAGGAAGTAGAAATAACTACGGGATTTTGTCAGTTTTATGTATGTACAAGCTTGTTTCACATATGCTTTAATTGCTGACTCTAGTTGGGGATAATGATTCAAATTTTTTACCTGAGAAATGTTTGTGATTTGGTTGTACCACTTGCTAATCACAAGATTAAGCACAGATAGTGATCTTAGTGTAATGTATTGTTCACAAGGCTTCCTTCACCAAAATGAAATGTTGGTAGTATCGAGTATGTTAGGCTTTTTGTGTTTCTAGGAAAATGATCTCTCGTTTTGATCTCTGTAGCCTTCCAGGGACTCCAATGTGTGGGACTGGAGAGCATTACATGGAAAATTCCTCTCCATGTTTGCAAAGGCCATCAAAGCAGCTCTGCCAGATGGAGTTCTACAGTTGTATCTTCCTCATTTCAAAGGTTTTGGAAGGTTGGACGTCTACTTATGTTCAATTCCCTTTAAAATAGAGGCTAACACATATTTTAAATGTGGAAGTCATATTAAAAGGGGGATTTTTCTCAATTTTCTTGACCTTAGTGATGCTTACTTTGACTTCCCTACCCACAAGTATTCAGTGAGATCATTTTTGTGGTGGGGAAAGTGCTTCAGTTCACCCTGTCTCTAAACCTGACTAGGATGGCTGATTTATGTAAAGTTTTAAAGGAAGAGGTGACAAGACATCCCAAAATGCTTATCGAATGTGCGAGTCCTTCTTGGCTGTATGCAGGTCAACTGGGGGGAATCCAATCTGTCTTCTCCCCCTTAGGAAACAAACCTGTGCATGTTGATCAACCCTGTTATTAAACATAATAATATGTAGGACTTGGCTTCATCCTCTTTACAGCACCTCAGGACCCCCAAGTCTCTGGCTGTTTGGCAGCCTGGGCTCCAAATTGGACTTAAATCTTCTATATTCCAAGGACAACTGGCTCATCATCTGGAAATCCTCCATGTGCTGTCAGCTCTTGGAGCTACAGGTCAACTGAGAAAAGTTCAACTTGTTCCCTTCCACTCAAATGGCATACTTTGGCATGCAGATACACAACTTTAAGGAGTTATGTGGCCCACCAAGGACAAAATCCAGTCTTCATCTTTGGTCAGTCTTTCCCGGATAATTTCTAGTGCCTAGTTGTGGTTGACCAACCTCTCTTCTCTTGGCCTGTACCTTGTGCATTGCCAGTTGAGGAGAGAGAGATTGAGAGAGAGAGAGAGAGAGAGAGAGAGAGACAGAGAGAGAGAGGAGAGCGAGAGAGAGGAGAGAGAGAGAGAGAGAGAGAGAGAGAGAGAGAGAGAGAGAGAGAGAGAGAGAGAGAGAGAGCTGTTATTTTATTTTATTAATAAGAGGGAGCATCTTAGGGTTTCTACTTAACCTTCATGGGAGGGTTTTCTTCTCCTCTTCCTGATGCTTCGTCTCCTGCTGCTATCACACCCCCATAGTAGTGTTGTGCCTTTGCCCCCTTCCTTTTCTTCCATCAATTTGTCGTTGAAAGTATCGGGAGACCCTCAGGCTGATTTATGTAATGTCGCCCTCTCTTAAAAATTTGTCATTTTATTGCTCCTGTTGCTAGAGAAGCGGCTGTCACAGTCTCCTGTAGCTGCTTTAACTCAAGACTAGGAATCTCATCTTAATGAACTGTTTAACTGAATACTAGGAAGCTCATCTTATGTACCGTTAAGTGTTTTTGGCTACTTTGAATCAAATCTGGGTAGTGCATCTTATTTACTTTCAAGTAGAGGGTCAGTAGTCGCCCAAGGTTCAGTGAAATTACATTAACTTATGGAGCTCTGATCCAAAATACTTTGCAAACCTCCAAGTAGTTTGTGTTAACTGCTAAATGTTCTAAGTAACTCTCACTGTTGACTGTATAAGGTTATAAAGTTGGCCTCAAAGATTCTCCTTCAGCAGAGCATGGTTTTGGTCAGTGATAGGTACTTGCTCTGCCAAGGAAACCTTTATAAAGAGCAGCTCCATAGCCTTGTACAGCTAGCTATAACTGGAACAGTGCAAGGCCCAGTTAAACCTCCTTGTTGACACTTGACTCTATGCAGTTTAACCAAACTTGATAGATAAAGAATTGTATGACAATTGACTCATTTTCTCTATCCTTAATGGTATTTTACACTTCCTTTCTCTAGCTTATTAATGACCTGCTTGCACAATTGCCAGGAAAGTTTCCTTTTCAAGTCACTGGTCCTTTTTTCTTTTTGGCTGCTCTTGATTTTGTTACCAAACCCTGGGCGTATGGAAAGCGTGACTTGACTTGAAGGCTTCCTCCTGGTGAATGTAGTAACTTTGATTAAGTCTCACTTTGTTTTTTGTGTCTGGCAGATGTTTTGCCCTCAGTACTTTAATTTCTTGCATGCACAACCAATTGCTTTACTTTAGAAACTCCCAGTCTGCCATAGATGAATACAAAGTATGCTTTACATGTTGCTTGATCACTCCTAGTGAGGGCAGATGTCCGAATTTGTTGTGATTCCTTCTTTCCTTGTTGCCTCCTATTGCTGGTCTTCCCCCACCCTTCTGGATTATAATTTGGGCATCTTATGAGTAGTGGGTGATGTTTTTTATGGTTGAAAACATAACTCAATATTTAATACCATCTCCCTTTTCCCACACTCTTTGGTCTCTTGGAAGGCACAAATGATTGATAATGATGGAAGCATCATGTAAGTGGATTGCACTTGCACAGTGGGTTCTCTTTCCTTTGCTGCACAGTGGGTTGTCTCTCCTCTGTAGTCTGTAAGTACAGTAATTTGTATATTAATATATTTGGTTTGTATGGAAAAATGTGGTAAAAGCAATTTTTGGTTCAAAGTTTTAAATATCTCAAAACTGCTAAAATGATAGGTTACCAGTAAAAAGCACCACGCCATTATGACAAAGGACTGTTAGAAGTTTTTCTCTACTTGCTATATTTTTACAATGTTTGAAGTATATATTATAAAGGTGATTTTGGTATTTGTTTTATATCTAACCTTATTTCTAAATTACAGGCGTGGAGTTGGATGAGTCGAGTAGCGCTAGCAGGGGAAAGGATGGGACACCATCCTGAATGGTTTAATGTATATAACACTGTACAGGTCACATGGATAACTCCTGATTGTAATGGTATAACTGTGAGGGATGTCAAAATGGCACATTTTTGTGATAGCACATACAAATATTATAAATGAATAGGAGTTTTAAAAAAGGTTCCAGACACGACTATTAGTAGGTTTAAGACTGAAATTTAGTTCAGTTCTATTTTATAGCAACAAAGAGTTGTGTTTAATACTTTAATTGGATTTTGTATTGTCTATGACAGAAAGGACATACAATATACTGTATATTTATGGTCAGTAAATCAGATATTTGGGTAAAAACATGGCTAAGTCAGTGTTGTATGGCCAAGCTTGATAAAAGTGATATACAGTATATGGTCTGCCTGATACTGTACTGTATTATGAACAATTTTTATAATATGCACTGAGTATTTTTTAATTACTAGCTCAGACAGTGGAAAGAAACAAGTCCTAATTTTTTTATACTTTCCCAAGAAAGGAGAACACATTGGATACCTAAACAATTGTACCCACTGAGGTACAGATAGCTGTAAATGACATATGCAGTACTCTTTATTTTCTGACAGGTTTATTGTAACAACTTTGCCATATTTTGAATGTTTTGTAATAAAAATATGAAAAACCTTTGCTTAATTTGCTTAAACCATTATTTCGTTCGCGTACAGAGCAAACCTTTGGTCAAAATGTAATGGAAGAATTCTCTAGCACCTATTGGAGTCCGGTTTAAAAAAAGTAGAAGGATTTATGCAAAATATGTTGGTATCTTGTATTATAAGCACTATACCTTAAAAAAATGATCACAAAGGAGACCTGAAATCACAAAATAACATCAGAAATGGATTCCTTGCCCTCAAATTATCTGAAAGGGGTATTAATAAGGTATTTAGTACTTTGTGGAAAATAGTATTTCATCTAGATGGTCAACACCATTTTGGATTTCTTGCTCTCCTGAAGTGTGCCCAGAGTTCCCAGATCGGCATAAGATCTTATTTTGATGCAAATGCATTAAAGTTCAAAAATGAACCATCAAACTTTACTAGTCGGAGGTTCTTCACGGAACTTGAGTTTTTGACCCTACTACAATGGCAGCGAGCACATCTATCCCCTCTTGTTCTGGCTTCTCTTTAGCAAGATCTCTCCCTGCTGCTTCTTCCCAGGAATATTTTGCTACCCCTGATCCCAACCCCATGATGAGGTGGGGGGCTAAGGGATCCACTGCAAGGAGAGAGATGCTCTTTTACGCCCACTCTCTCTGCTGTGGATACAACTGAACATTAGGACCTTTTAACTCCTTTACTCCCCCTTCCTTCTTTTCCTCTTTCGATGACAACCTTGGCTTGATAATCGATTTATGGAATTCATTGCTCTTTAGACTTGATGGAGGGTGGAGCCATAAGTAGAGGACCTACTAGAATTAAATAGGGAACTTAGACCTTATGTTTCAAACCCATACAATCCAAACATGCAATTCAAGAACTGTTGCATATATGGTAATACAGCCATTAAATGCAGAAATTTCCCCAGATGTGTCTTGTGCAGTTCACAGGACCATAATACATGCTGGGACTGTGGCCAACCAAACTGCATAAATTGTGGACTAGAACATCATGCTCGATCTAAAGTGTGTTCTATATCTACAATATGCACTGAACTTCAATTACTACAAGAACAAACTGGAATGTTGATCAGGAAGCAAAGATAGCTGGGTCATTCTATGCTCTTGACTTTCAGTTCTAAGAAATTTAGGTATGAAGATATACTTCAAAATCAAACAATACCAGAACTGAAATGAATAACAGAAACAGAGAAATGCCACAAAAAATACAGATGAAAAGAACTCTTCTGAGGATATAAGATGAAAAGAACTCTTCTAAGGAAATTTTACACATCAATGACATTATCACAGAGGACAATCGATATACCTCTTTACTGGAAATGGTAACAAATAAAGGCAGTCCCCCGGTTATTGGTGGGGGGTTCCGTTCCAACAGCTTGATAAGGAAAATTGCTGATAACCAAAAATGAGTGATTTTCGGCACTTATTGGCACCAATAACCGGAATTTGTGGCGCCTCTATTAGGTATATATTGATGCCAGTACTCTGTAATGACAGTTAGAAAAGGAAGAATTAAAATTACACAAATGTGATAAAACAGATAAACTTGCAAGAGGCAACTAAATAAGACCCCATCTAATTCCACCAAACCAAACTAAAAAGATAAATAACTCGCCAATCTCACCAAAAGCTAAAATTCTGAAACAAAACACTAAATCAAACATTCCACTGTCTCCCAAAGTATCAATGAAAACAAAATTTAGATCAATACAATTAAAGCAAAGAAATTCACCTATCACCGAGTATAGGTTCCACAAGAAAAAGCAAACTGATGATGTGGTTGCAGGAAATGCTTTATATTAATGTGCCACGAAAGTGAAACTATAACTACAGAAAGCCTAACCACACAGAAATTTCATGATATAGGAATAAAGAAAAAACAAACATCAAATCTCATGAAGAAGATTGCAATATTTTAAATGTTCTATACACATGCAGAGATGAACATAGTGTTGTAGATTAATATGCTAAAGAAGGTCAAACTGAAAAAATTAAATCAAGATAGTAAAAATGTAACTGGTAACGGAAGTCAGATTCAAATTTGAACAAAAAATGAATCAGACCTACAAAAATACAAAGTAATATGTAACAAGCTGAAGAAAACATCAGTTTCTATTATTTAGAATAATCTGACCACTCGCATATTACACCATTGAACCGGTATATAATTTGGTGGAATATAAATGGATTATTAACGAGAATGCACTTAAGAGAAGTCCAACTACTTATTGGCGAACACGAACCAATGATTATATATGTAAACAACAATTAGGAAATCTTGTTCCAAATATAGGTAAATATCTGCTAGCCACAACATCAAAGACAAATGATAATTTTTGAACAGCAATATATGTCCATAACAAAATATAATATGTACATGACAAAGTAGATATAGATTAGTACACTGAACTGCACATTTCAGCAATAACTATAAAAATAGAAAACAATAGGTTTGATATCAACTTATACAACCAGTCTAATAAGTTTGATTTCAACATATTACAACAGTTGGTTTCAGTCCTTCCACAAATGGACGTCAGCTGGGTAACCCCAGGCCTCTGTGACGTCACTCATGGCAATACCATTCGGTAGCAAGTCTCACTATTTGCCCCTTGACGGAGAGCGAACTCTGGTCCCCGAGATTACGAGGCCATGTTACCATCTGTACTAGCCATACTAATTGTAGGTGATTTCAGTGCACATAATCCAATATGGGACTATAATAATATTACACTAGATAAAAATGGAGAAAAAATAGAAGACTTAATGAACACTAATAAATAATCTCTGGTATCTGAATGACAACAAAGTAAATACAGATTGTTCCAAACCCCATGGAACATTTTCCTCACTAGACATCACCCTTTGATCAACAAATATAGCTGACAAAGTAGATGGAATTACATGTGATGACTCCTACTCAATTGATAATTTTTCCATAATAGCCTATTAAATAATAAACCAAAACCACACTCTTTACATTATAACATGCAAAAAGAGTGGGAAATCTTTAACTTCCATGCCAGAAATATACCTTGATATGAGTATTTCAGGAATCATGAGACAATCGAATTCTTTGTCCTTCATTTTTTAAAAAGGCAGCAGATGCTATTCCTCTTAAAGAATCTCACGATAAAAAAGTCCCCAGGTGGCGTTATGATCTATCCGAATTAGTACGAGAAAAACTCTCTAGCAAGAACGTTAGATTCAATAAAATAAGTAAAACCATTCCTAGAGGAAAACATTAAAAATAACAATTATATTATTAGAAATATATGCATTAAAACCTTTATATAATAATATATCAGCCAAATTTCGAAAGGAAGTCATGAAAGGTAAAATAATATCTTGGAGGTCATATGTATCAGATATAAACAAGCGAAATATCCATTCAAATAGTATTGGAAAAAAAAAAATTGAATAAACATTACACCACCCAGATTAACTATATTAGATAATGGCAAAAATATTTTCCAACCCTTCGAAATTAGTAAAATACTATGCAGTGGAACCTCTTGTTTTCATACATAATCCATTCTGGAACCCCCCGCGAAATCCGAAACGTACGAAAACTGAAACAATAATTCCCATAAGGAATAATGTAAATACAATTAATGCATTCCAGACCCTCCAAAATATAAAAAAAAAAACATTTTATAAGGAATAAACACAGTTTTGCATATAGAAAACAATTACAAATAAATATAAATGACAAATGAAATTAATAAATGAACCTTTAACATCACTCTTACCTTTATGGAAATCACATTAGCGTATGGAAGATGGGGAGAATGGGGGGGGGGGGGGGGGGGGGGGGGGGAGAGGAGGAAAGGTTAATGTTTGGAAGGGTAATCTCCCTCCAGAAGGATTTCAAGTATCAAGGATCTATCTAGAGTTACTTCTCTAACTTTTTTACTGGAAACTATGACCAGCCTTGAGAGTTATTGGACCCCTGTAGCACAACAAAGCTGGTCCAGAGACATTTGTTCCTGGTATTTCTTTAAAGTTTGCATAAAGTTTAAACACGGCATTGTCATTAAACATGTTAGATACACAGGTTACAACTTCTTTGTTGGGATGACAATTCTCCACAAAATATTTTACATCATTCCACTTTACAAACATGTCCTTGATTCCTGAAGTAGGCACATTATATATGTCCATTCATTTTCTGAATTATTCAAACCAGCCTCTGCTGGACTTGAATTCACTAACAGCAGCGCTCGTAGTAGGCATTTTCTCATTGAGATCAGCATGCAACTTCCTCCAACACTGCTACGAGTTCTTTCTTAAATTCTATAGTGTTTTTCACCTATTTTTTTTACAAAAGAGCTAGCACTTGGAACTTTCTTTGGCCCCATGATTGCCTATTTAGCAGTTGTACTCTAATAAAAAAGCACAAAAACAACAAATACGAAAGAAAATGGGATGCTTTGTTTGGGTGCTTGATAAGGGGCCCAGATGGAGCGTTTCCAAGTGTATGAAAACTTAGGAAACCTACAATAACAGAGACAACATTTCGTAGAAAAGTCTACTAAACTGAAACGCACCGAAAAGAGAAGTGTAGGAAAACCGAGGTTTGACATATATCCATTTTAGCTCCAGAAACGTTCTGGTGCTTTAGATGTGTTATAAAATTTCTTCATATTTAATCAAACAGAATATCTCTAGTTTTCTAGCTCCTGGTCCTCCTATGCTTCTACTTGATGCAGAATCACTCTAAGTCTATAGGAAAGCCAATCATGTCAACATATATATATATATAATATACATAATATATATTATTATATAATTATATATATCTATATATATATATATAATATATATATAATATATATAAGGCACTGGTAGAGGGAAAAGATAAGACATATATATTAAAATAGTGGGGTTAATAACCTTAGCTCTTGCTGGTTTGAGACAGGTGCAAACGCTGGGTTCCTCGGAAATGCCGAGATAAAAAACCAATAGAAAACACGCCGTGTGCATAAACTAGGTCGTAAGTGCATTTCAGAGACATGAGATAACCACGGGAAAAGTTATTGAGGACATGGGAACAAACTAGCATGCATGTGTTTGTATGAATTAGCATGCGTATACGTATCCATAAGTCTGTTGGTGGGCGCACGTACGTACGTTGGTCACAGAAAATGAAATATAATCTCTGGTATGAGAATTAAAGGATTACTACCTGATATTGACGGATCGTGCATGGCGCATGCCACATAAGAGGCGTTGGAGGTCTGTTGTAAGGTAAAGTGGAAAACTGGAAAAAGTATCACCTTTCTAGTGACATTAAGTCCAACTTCTAAGAGGGGTAGCGAGGTGCGACACACATTTTATTGACGAACTTTAACATTTCATTGTTCGATAATTATATTCTCATTTTCAGATGGATTTGAAGTCACCATATAAAAAAATGGGTTTTCTCTAGACTTGTTTTGACTTTTGATAAACTATGAATTCTTGGACAGAGAGAGATAAGTGGGGGTACTTACTTAAATATGATTTTGGGAAGAATAGTTTAACTTTTTTTTTAAATATTCTTAACTCACTTTATACCATTTTCATGTTAGCTATTTTTGGGAAATAAAAAGTATATTTTTGTAATAGCTTGACTTTGAATTTGCCTAGAGCTTAATTGATTTTACAGCTAGCTTCAGAGGTGACACTCAAAGGAAACATGAAAGGTAGGTTATGTTTCCCAGTTAGGAGTTCTCTCCAATTATTTAAATGAGCGACATTTTGACCTCGTACGATATATATATATATAATGTGTATATACATATAATATATATATATATATATATATAAATATATATATATATATATATATATATTAATATATATATATATATATATATATTATATATATATATATATATATATTGCTACTTTCAAAATGCATGTTTCCCCTCTTTGAAATCTCATATAGAATTGTGCAACATTTTTTCAGATTCCTAGGTAGCTTAGAGATAGAATGTTTTAAATGTGTGTTCAGAATATATATATGGTGTAGAATGTAAAAAGAGAGAGATTTTCTTTGTCCGTTCGAAACTATGATTGTTTCCCCTTTTATGTCAACACTGTAAGATTAGAGTGTCTGCGAGATCCGTTTGCTTTCCTATTCTGTCAACACGTTTGATAAGCAAGCTCAAATCTTCATTTCTGTTTTGAGAATCTGTCATCGTATGTGATAATGCTAAGGTCACACATTCACGTATCAATACACGCACGCCCACGCATGAGCGGAAATTGGTAGTTGGCAACAGCTTACGTCAGTAAACCGTAAATGTAATGTAAAACATACGTAAAATCGTAGACTTACGGTGACGGGTCGTCCGGGCTCTAAGCTCCACCCACTAGGGCACAGTAGCCCACTCCAGTTTTGAAATGTTCAAAACAAGTTGTGGGTGGTCACTCCAAATGTCACCTGACGTAGCTCCAGGCATTGCACGTGGGACCCACGGTGACTACTGCAGGGTAAGCGCTAGGGTCACCTGCATTGTTCGCCGTCGTTATTTTCTTTTCGCCGCGAAGGACGTGGGCCTCCTAATTGTGCTGTAGCCTACGGGGAAACCGATTCGCACATTTACAACCCTGTACGACATGGCAACGCTGCAGCGTGGTATAAAAGGTCAATACAACAACAACAACAACAACGACCCTCAGGTCAGCTGTTGTTTCCGTCTCCCGAGACCAACAGTTTCCTCCAAGTACTCTCCACAATGCCCTTCAAGATGCCGAACCTCCTAAAACGAGCAAGGAAGGGACCATCAACGTCACATCTTGTAGGACCTTCTTTCGGCCCGGAGAAGACTCCTACAGCTACTCCTGCAGACACTCAGGTCGAGGAAATGTAATGTCATCTTGTGGAGTTTTTCTCAAAGTTTGGTATACCAGAAATAGTACAAAGTGACAGAGGAACAAACATTACTTCAAAGTTATTCCAGGATGGGATGAATTTGTTAGGAGTGAAACAACAGTTATCCACTGCCTATCATCCAGAAACTCAAGGTGCCTTGGAAAGGTTCCATCAAACATTGAAAAGTATGCTGACAAAGTATTGTTCTGAGTCAGCAAGAGAATGGGATGTTGTTACCATTAATGTTGTTTGAAATTAGGAGTGCTTTATCAAGAAAGTATAGGGATGTTCACCTAATGAGATGATTTTTTGGAAGAGAAGTGAAAGTAAGGAGCGAATGAGAGGAACCGTTGAAGATTCTTGCAGAAAATTGGGAAGAAAACCAAGAGGAAAGCCAAGGAGAGTATGTGAAGAACTTAAGGAAAAGGTTGAAAGAAATTAGAAAATTCTCTTTAGAAAACTTGAAAATGAGTCAAGAGAAAATGAAAAGGAGATTTGATGCTAAGACTAAGCTAAGAAGTTTTAGTGTTGGTCAACAAGTGTTAGCGTTCTTACCTGTCAAGAGATTTCCCCTCACTAATAAATTTTAAGGTCCTTACAAGATAATTCAGAAGTTAAGTGATAGAACTTATGTGATTGAAACACCAGAAAGAAGAAGACAAAGGAAGATACATGTGAACCTCTTGAAACCTTATTTCTCAGAAACTAAACCTGAAACTGTGTCAATAACCCAAACAACTTTATCTACAGAAGACGATGATGGCTACGAATTGGGAGCTGCAAGCAAGATTCTTCAATTTTGGAAAATTTGGAGGATAAACTGAAACATCTGAGTGTTGAACAAGGTGAAGACTTAAGTGAAGTAATTAGAAGTTTTCCAGAAATTTTTTTCAGATGTGCCTAGACGTACTGATCTGACCAAGCATGAAATCAAGATTCAAGAAGATGGAAAACCTTTCAAGCAAAGAGCCTATCGCTTATCACCGTATCATCGAGATTTTTTGAAGAAAGAAGTTGAGTATTTGCTGCAACATGGATTAGCAGAACCCAGTTCAAGTCACTACAGTTCTCCATGTGTGTTAGTGAAGAAACCAGATGGTTCATTTAGGATGTGTACTGATTATAGGAAGCTGAATTCTATCAGTATGGCTGATAATTATCCTTTGCCTCTTATAGATCAGTTACTTGATAATATTGGGCAACCCAAGTTTATTTCCAAGATAGACTTGTTGAAAGGATATTATCAAATTCCCTTAGATGAGAATGCCAAGTTGCTGTCAGCTTTTATTACTCCATTTGGACTGTATCAGTATACTGTTCTGCCGTTTGGTCTGATGAATGCACCCACAACATTTCAACGAGTGATGGATCAACTGCTAGGATCAATAGAAGGAGTAGGTGTATACCTGGATGACATCGTGATTTACTCTACAACGTGGGAAGAACATCTGAAGATTCTGAGGAAAGTTTTCAAGAAACTACAAGAAGCAGGATTAACAGTCAACTTAGAGATGAGTGAGTTTGGCAAGGCAACTGTACAGTATCTTGGGTTTGAAGTTGGGAAAGGCCTTCTTGCTCCAGTAAATGCTAATGTAGAAGGTATCCGTAAGGCTACCCAACCTACTACCAGGAAACAGCTGCAGAGATTTTTGGGCATGGCTGGATTTTATCGTCATTTCTGCCCAAATTTCTCAGCCGTAGTAGCTCCCTTGACAGACTTAACTAGTCCCAAAGCTAAGTATGTTTGGACTCCAGAGTGTCAAGAATCCTTTGAGAAGGTAAAAGCCATTTTAACTTCAAGACCAGTACTTCAAGCTCCAGACTTCGACAAGAAATTTGTGATACAAGTTGATGCATCGGACTGTGGTGTTGGAGCTGTTCTACTTCAAGAAGATGAAAATAATATCTATCATCCTGTGTGCTTCATGTCTACAAAATTGAAAAAACATCAGAAAGTATACTCGACAATTGAGAAGGAAACTTTAGCCTTAATCACCGCATTAAAAAAATTTGAAGTGTATATGAATAGACCTAGGAATGAAGAAATTTTAGTGTTGTCTGATCACAATCCACTATCATTTATCCAGAGAATGAAAAACCATAATCAAAGACTGACCAGGTGGTCTTTGTGCCTGCAACTTAAGAGTGCAGCACATTAGTGGCAAAAACAATGTAGTTGCTGATTATTTATCTCGTTGCGAATCGTTGGATTCAACACCGTGATAAAAAATCTTCTGGGAGAGGTATTATTATATTGCTACTTTCAAAATGCATGTTCCCCTCTTTGAAATGTCATGTAGAATTGTGCAACATTTTTTCAGATTCCTAGATAGCTTAGAGATAGGATGTTTTAAATGTGTATTCAGATTTTGCATTGCATAATGTAAAAGAATATATATATATATGAATGTAAAAAGAGAGAGATTTTCTTTGTCCGTTGGAAACTATGATTGTTTCCCCTTTTATGTCAACAATCGCGTATCACTCAAACCCACGTTGGGCCGCCCACAGTCACAAATCGGCTACCACCCCTCTGGCGAAGCTGTGCGGAGAAGACAAGGAAATGAGGCTGGTTTCAAGGACGTCCGCTACCACGCTGCGCCCAAAGAAGACCAGGAGTGCGAGGAAAGCTAGGCTAAGTCTACACAAATAAGAAGCCATTGTTGGATCCATTTCTTAAGGCATTGTTAGGCGTATTTAGTGGTAGTGCTGTCACCAATGCAATTATTTGTCAGGGGGCCATGGTGGTTCCGCAACGAATGCTAAGAGTTCGTGTTTAACGTTGTGTACCGCCGAAAGTTTGGGCGCGATTGTTAAAGGTGTCACATGAGTCAAGTTTTATCAGGCTTATGGTGGTTCTGCAACGAAGGGATTAAAATGTTCATGAGCGAATCTTAACGAATTTGGCGTACGTCCTTAATATTTAACAGTTATGGAGGAGGGGAGACCTTAAGTTTAGGATTCTGATGGCTGCTCAAATTTATTCTACTGGCGTCGTAAGAGGGACTGGTTAAGTAGAGCAACTAATGTTGTTTTGGATAATATTCAAGTTAGGTAAATAATTTGTTTGGAGAACTATTCAGGGTTGGGCAATTAATTTTGGTTTGGAGAATTATTCAGCAGATAATCTTGCACATTGGTAACCATGCGTAAAAACATTTGGGTCATTTAATGTGGGAATTGTTGATTGCTGGGCAGTGTTGTGTGTGTAGGGTGTATTTAACTAGGGTTCTTACAATCTTACCTTTTGTAAAAAAAAAAAAAAAAAAAAAAAATTATATATATATAGCTATAGGTTGTGATGGTGCCCGGATTTGTGGCCATTTCTTCAGGGAGGGCGTAATTTTGTGGGGCATGCAAACTACATCTGGGTTGGGAGTTTCCAGGGCAAGGCTGATTGGCAAATTTGAGGGGCTCAAGATAGTGTTTGTGGGTTGGTAACGAAATTTGGTAGGATCTTGTGTCCCCGCTAGGGACCCTGATGAACCACGGTACAGGGTTAATAGCAATTAGAGGGGCAGGCGTGCTTGAGTCGGGAGAGCAGTGCAACATGTTTAAGCCTCATGGTGTATTAAATTCCAGGTTCGTAGGATGATTTTCCCACAGTCTTGTTTGCCGGATTGCAGTAAGGCTTAAGTAAATGTAGGCTGGGACAACGAGGACATTGTTGCCATTCAGGGTTGCTCCCTAGACTTGAAGGATCTTTGTGACGTCGCAACTGAGTAAGGTACTGGTAGTTGTCTTCACGGAGTGGTGCGTTTTGGCAACTCCTTGGTTAGGTCAGCTACAGTTCGACTAGGGAATTAAGTTAGTTCATAGGGAGTGGCCAGAGCTGAATCCAGAGAAGGAGGGCAGGAGTGTTCAGGAATTTTTGAAGGAACTCGAGGTCAGGCAGAACAGTGAGATCAATCAGGACCAAGAGGCAGGAGAGGACATTGGGCAATCCCAGAGGAGGAGGAACATTTAAATGTGGGGGATAGCGCATCAGTTATGGGTAGGCAATCTGTTGCTTCAGGGGGCTCTAAACAGTCAAGCGTGAGTTCTACTGGGAGTAGGCGTGTGTTGGCAGCTGCTTCTAGAGCCAGGTTGGAAGCAAAAATTACAGAAGTTGGAAGAGCTGCAAGCCATAGCGAGCGAGAGGAAGAAGCCTTAAGACAGAGGAGGGAGAAGCTTAGGTTGGAGGCAGAGATAGCTGAGGTGGTGGCAGAGGAGAAGGTTTTACAACAATTTGACGAAAATAATAGGGAAATAGCTCCCGTCACTAGGATAAGGGAACACATAGACCCTGACATGGACAGGAGTGAACAACCCATGGGCTTAGGTGCAGTAGTGCCTAAAGTTAGCTCAGGTAGGAATAACCAAGGGACGGGGACTTAAGTAATAAGGAAATCTTGTAGACATTAATCTCTTGCAGCCTCAAAGGCTTGATGCCCAAGCAGGATATGGCTAAGTTTGATGGAGATTATACAAAGTACTTTAGGTTCATCCGCTCATTCGACGACATATTTAGCAGCCAGTCTGACAAATGATAAGGAAAGGCTGAGGTATCTGGATTTATACACAACAGGTAGGCCAAATAGAATAGTGGCAGCTTGCCTCCACTTAGATGCTTCAGAGGGCTATAGGCAGGCAAGAAAATTGCTGGAGGAGCGATACGGCAACCTTGAGCAAATAGCCACCGCATACGTGGATAAGGTAATCGAATGGAAGGACATGGGGGAGAATAATGCAGAGGACTTTGATGAGTATGCGGTGATGCTAAAAACCTGCAGAAATGCAATTTCGTGCGTCCCTTATGGTGTCGCCGAATTGCAGAACCCAAAAACAATGAGGTTGATCCTGAGCAAATTCATCTAGTGTGCGGGACCGATGGTGTAGAGTTGCCGACAAGATAATTAGTGAGAAGAAGCAGACCATACAGTTTGATGATTTAGTTAGTTTCATTGAAGGGGAGGCTAGGGTCTTAAAAAATCCCTTGTTTGGACGCCACCTGTTCGAGAGTGGTAAAAAGCCCCCCCATCCACCCCCTGGGTTGGGTTAGGAGAGGGTTCAGCACCAAGCAAATCACAGGGTTTAACGAGTGTAAGGAAAGTTTCATGTAACAAAGTTGGGGAGGCTCCACTTCATGTTGGCACTGTAAAGGAGGCCACATATAATAGATGAATGCGACCAAATAGCTAAAATGGGACATGAGGACAAACTAAACACCATTAAGGAATTGAGGCTTTGTTTTAGTTGTTTGAGAAATGGTCATATGTCCCAGTATTGCAGGTACAGGAAAAGGTGCAATGTGTGTAACAAAAACCATCCACCTCTGTTGCACCGACACCAGGAAGCAGAAGTGGTGGAACCAGAGAGCGCAAATAGGGCCTTAGTGGTTCAGGGGGAAGGTACGCATGACAAAATTGCTATGTTCAGAGCAGTTAAGGGGGGTAGTGCTGGCACAGGGATGTCAGTTGTGCCCATAAGGGTTAGGTCAAGGGAAGGAAGGGAGGTTGTGACGAGGGCCCTTTTGGACAATGGGAGTTCTACATGCTTTTGTTCAGAGGCATTAATGAAGACATTAGGTTGCACTGAGATGCAAGACGTAAAGGTGAATGTTGAAACCATCAATGGAAACAGGGGAAATTGCATGTAGCCTAGTCTCAGGATTGTCAGTGATTAGACTATGAGGGTAAGAATTGCATTACACTCCCCCCAGTGTTGAGCACCTCCCGCATAACCTATCGATGAGTGTGATGTGATCAGGGCCCGGAGATCTGGAACGCTGGCCACATCTGCGAGAAATAGATATCCCAGAATGTGGATGCCGAAGTGGGTTTGTTAATTGGGAACAATGTTCCACACTTACACTTGAGCCGAGGGAAGTCATTAACTCAACCACCTCCCATGAGCCACATGCCATACGAACATTATTGGGCTGGGCAGTCTGTGGGGCAAAGGACAAGAGGTGTCAAGAGCACATCAATAGGATCCAAGTAACTAGCAGGCGTTTGGAGTTGGACCGCATGCTGGTGGAAGATTATAATAGAGACTTCCAGGACATGGCATCTCCCAAAAGGGAAATGTCTGCAGAAGATAAGAAATGGCTAGATCTAATTCAAAGGGGGGTTAGAACTGTAGAGGGTGGGGGGTTATGAGGTGCACTGCCTCTGCGCGACAATCTTGGACCCTTGCCAGAAACAAGAGACATTGCATTGCTCCGTATGCACAGTCTTCGTAAGAAGCTCATGAAGGATGGTACCTACGCTAAGCAATACAGTGCCTTCATGACCGAGATGCTACAGAAAGGATATGCTGAGCGAGTGACCTCAGCCAGCCAGGAAAATGTATGGTATATCCCTCATTTTGGTGTGCAACATCCAGACAAGCCAGACAAGGTCCGTGTTGTATTTGACTGTGCGAGCAGGGTGGAGGGCACGTCGTTGAATGACCTAATATTGCAGGGACCCGATATGATGAACTCTTTGCTGGGTGTGTTGGTTAAGTTTAGGGGAGGTCTGTTTGCCTATTCAGGGATATAAATGCAATGTTTTACCAGGTACGGGTACCAGAACATCAGCGGGACTACCTCAGGTTCTTTTGGTGGGAAAATAGTTTTAATGAGGAGCCAACTGAGTTTAGAATGGCTGTACATCTGTTTGGGGCCTGTTCGTCACCAGCATTGCGAATTTTGTGCTGAAAACAGACAGCAAGCGACTTTGGAATGGGTTCTCCAAGGGAGACACGGGGGACACCGTTGCTAACAATCTATGTAGACGACTGTTTGAGAGCCGAGGATCGTCAAGATGCCTTGTTAAGTAATTGTTAGAGGTTAAGGAGCTTTGCGAAAAAGGGGGATTTACATTGACGAAGTTCAGTAGCTCATGCGTGGAGGTATTGTCATCCATCCCAAGGGAGTGGTACGGTAAGGGCATTTCAGGGTTCATAGATGGATCAGGGGCAAATAAGACAAAGGCATTGGGAGTACAGTGGGACTTGGCCACTGATGAATTGGGTGTCCAGGCAGATCTGGTTTCAGTTCCAAGACTAAACGCAGCTTGTTGTCAGCCATAAGCCTCGATTTACGACCCCTTGGCATATTGGCACCAGTTTTAATTGAGGGACGGATAATTTGTTCAGGACTTGTGTAGATTGAAGATAGGCTGGGACAGGGGATTGGACTCCAACACCACTGACCGCATCAGGGTGTGGGTGAACAAGTTGAATCAGACCAGAGGGATAAGTGTGCCAAGATGCCTAAAGGTTATTGGGTGGGAGTCAGCTACCCTAATACAGCTGCATTCTGTCTCGGATGCGAGCATCATGGCTTTAGGAGTAGTGGCATACTTGCGGGTCACAGATCGGTGGGGAAATGTATCCTGTAGATTCATTATGGGAAAGGCAAGGGTAGCGCCTTGAAGGGACGTTTCAGTACCCCGCCTAGAGCTTAGTGCAGCTGTACTAGCCGTAAGACTTTGGAACCACAATTCTGGCCATGATAGATTTCAAGGTGGACGAGGTCTATTATTGGACAGATTCAACAACGGTCTTGCGTTATATTCGGAATGATCAAGCTCGGTACCAAACATTTATAGCGAACCGCAGTCTCTATGATAAGGGAAGGAAGTGATCAGAATGAGTGGAGGTACGTTAACTCTGAATGGAACCCGGCAGACGATGCATCACGCTCCAAGCAGTCTGAAAGGTGGAGAACAGGGCCAGGTTTTTTGCTGAAGGAGGAGTGTTTTGGCCAGCAGAGCCAGCCCACATGTCCAACAGTGTGAAGGACTAGAAGTTAGGCGTGAGATAGGTCCAAAAGGGCGCAAGTCTGCCAAACAATTAGCTTCAGGGTTGGGTTGGATTGTAGGCAGACAGGGTGGCATAAAATCATCCACCACTACTCAAAGTGGATCCGGCTACTCAGAGCCGTAGGTTGGGTCTATTGTTTACCAGGTATTTAATGTGCAAACATAGGCAGCAGCTTAGCGAACTAAACATGCATTGTCTAACACAAGTTATGAGCTTGGCAGAGACTGTGGTTGTGCAGGTAGCACAGCGATGACTTATGAGGTAGAAATAGCAAGTCTTGAGAAGGGCAGCACCATCAGGGTTTCCAGCTTTTTAAGAAAATTGAAACCAATCCTGAGAATGGGCTATTGTGCGTTGGAGGGAGGTTATCACTGGCGAATATTGCCCCGAGCGAAAGGAATCCAATTATTCTGCCATATAAGGGCCACTTGACTGACATAGTTATCCAGTATTATCACGAGCGTTCCAACCATATGGGCATAATGTATGTTCTGGGTCTAATGAGGGAGAAATTTTGGGTGGTTAAGGGCAATGCAGCGGTGAGGCGCGTGCTAGGGAAATGCATCAAGTGTCGCAGGGTACATTGCGGAAGGCGGGTAATTGAACAGCAAATGGCCGATCCTTACCACCTGAACGCGTGGAGTCAGGGAAACCACCCTTCTATCGCACCGGGGTGGACCTTTTGGACCATTCTTCGTGAAAAGGGGCAGAGCGCAGATAAAGCACTGGGGAGTTATATTCACCTGCTTTGAGCATGAGGGCCCCATAACACTTGGAAGTAGTGTCAAATCTCACATCAGACTCATTCATTAGTGCCTTCAGAAGGTTTTTGGCTCGTCGTGGACATGTTAGGACGATTAGATGCGACTGCGGCACTAATTTTGCTGGGATCACGGAAGGTTCTAGACTCCAGTTATGAGTTCTTGGGAGAAAACAAGGTGCGAAATGAGTTGCTCCAGTGTGGGGTGGAATTTGTTTTCAATCCCCCGGGCGCCTCACATTTTGGAGGAGCATGGGAACGATTGATAGGTAATGTGAGGAGGGTCCTGGATGTAGTCTTGGGGACACAGCAAATGGATTATGAGGGATTGTGTACACTCTTTTGTGAGGTGGAAGCAACAGTTTTAATAGTATAGGCCCCTTACCATTGTCACCTCAGACAGTAGAGACCCAGCTCCACTACACCAAACAAGCTTTAAACATGGGAGAGTCACCGCAGGGTGCCTTGTTGCAACAGGTAGCTACTCTAAGCAGAGATGGAAGCAAGTGCAGCACATGGCTGAGCAGTTCTGGGCACGTTGGAAAACGTGAATACCTGTCGGGGTTACAACAGCGACAGAAGTGGTTCAAGGAACGACGAAACGTCAGGGTGGGAGACATAGTCCTTATGGTCAATGAAAGTGTAGCCCACGCTGCCATTGGCCACTGGCTCGAGTAGTACAGACTAAAGCAGGGAAAGATGGACTGGTTAGGACGGTGACTGTCAGAAGGGAGGGCAAGGATAATGATAGACCACTGTCGAAACTTGTTTTAATTCTGGAGGAAGAGCAGGACCTAGTGGACAATGCTAGGCAATAGGTGTTGAACCCTCTTGCGGTCAAGAGGTTTCAAAGGGGGCGGGTGTCGACGCGGGAAAGTTTGGGCATCTTCTCTGCGCGACTGTTAACAATGTCCGCTGCGCGATGAAAAAAACAGCTGTTTTTGTGGTAAAGAAAAGTTTGGTAATTGAATTTCGGGCCACTCGATATAAGACATAAGCGTATACTCTTGCCCATAAAAAAAGAAAAAAATTTTTATTTACGAGTAACAAGTTCCCTTTTGTCGGGCACTAAGGGTGATTTTGGACGCTTTCCTACTTCCTCTCTCCCTTCATGACGAGCAAGAAAAAGGAACCATCGGCTCGGTTTCCCGCCGCCTGGTCAAGTGCGTGGGAGGGAAGCTCGCTTTGTGTTTTAAACCTAGAAGCAGACAGATGTGCATGGCCTTGAGGAAATTAAGCGATTTAGGAGGAATGTAGGCAGTGGACCACGAGGGGATTAAGACGGACGGTCCTTACGGTGGGAAAGCAAACGATTTGTGACTGTGGGCGGCCCAACGTGGGTTTGAGTGATACGCGATTGTAATAAAGGAAACTATAAGACAGTCGCGTATCACTCAAACCCACGTTGGGCCGCCCACAGGAGAAGTGCTTATTTAGCCTTAACAGCTGATCAGTGTAAAGACTACAAGGTACTTAAACACAGTGTGCTACAAGTTTACCAGATGACCTCAGAGTACTACAATGAAAGATTCAGAAATTTAAGAAAAGATGAGAAGGGAACATTCTTAGATTATGCTTACAAAGTGAGAAGGTGTTTCAAACGTTGGTTAGAAGCTGCTAAAGTTAAAACTTTTGATGAGTTAGAAGAGTTACTTGTTCTTGAACAGTATCTTAAGGGAAGTTCTTGAACATATAAGAACCTATTTAAGAGAGAGAGAAGTGAAGAAACTTGACAAAGCTGCTACACTGAGTGAAGATTACAATATAATCAGTAGTAAACGTAATTACAATGTCAAGTACCGGAGTCAACAATGCCCAGGTTTTAAGTCTTATTCAAATAACAGGAACAAATTTAATGGGAAACCTACAAGTGATACTACCAAGAGTACACAAGGCAATACAGCTCAGCAAACTAATGTGAAATTCTCATCCAGTTTTTCAAGACAATTACAGAAACCTAATGTTGTCTGTTTCAAGTGTGGAAGAGTAGGACACTACAGTCAAGAGTGTTACCGGAATCAACAGCAGTCAAAACCAGTTGGTCAAGTTGTAAAAAGCGACCAGGTGAAACAAACTACGAAGAGCAGTGTGGGAAAGAATCAGACTCCAGAGAAGAATGAAACTAAACAAGCTGAATGTTTAGCAACCAGTGGAAATGTTACCTCAAGCAGTGAGTGGCTTAGCAGTGTGGAGGCTTTTAAGCCATATATCTATGAGGGTATGCTGTCAACTCAAGAAGGAAATATGCAGGTACCAGTCAAGATATTACGTGATACAGGGAGTAAACCATCAGTGTGGTAGTACGTGGTTCTCACCCTCAGTTGGAGAAGAGTCTCACAGGAGATTCAGTTATTTTGAAGGGTTTAGGAGGAGAGGAAGTAACTCCTATATGCCGCTTATACCTGTCATGTGAATTGGTGACAGGGAATGTTGATTTTGCTGTAAAGGACTCACTGGCTGTGGAAGGTGTACATGTTCTGTTGGAGAATGAAGTTGGTGGTTTGCCATTTATCCTTGTCCTGTATGATAAGACCAAACCATTGAGGATTAGTCCTACAGTTAGAGTTGGAGAAGAATAAACCCCCTCCTGTTCCGTAGTAGTGTAACTGCCAGAAGTATGAAGAGGACTACGACTGCAAGTGAAGAAACTGAGGATTTACACACCCAAGAAGGATCAAGTGAAGGATCTTTGTGCTTAGAAGAATTATTCCAGGGAAGTGAAGTTTCCCATAGTGCTGACCAAGAAGAGATTTCCCAAGAAGATGAAGAAGACGACAATGAAGAAGAAGAACCTGATATTCCTGAAGAGACTCCGAGTAGTCAAAGTGTTACTGGAAACAGTAGTGAAACTACAGTAGCTGAGTTAGCAGATATTGAGAATTCAACCCTTGAAGTTGGTCAAGTGACAAGAGAGAAGCTAATGGACTTGCAGAAGAAGGATGCATCGTTAACTGATTTGTTCTTCAGAGTTGTTGATCGAGAAGAGATGCAACAAACTCCTACCTGTTATTATCTGAAGGAAGGTTTGCTGATGAGGAAGTATAGACCTACAGATATATCAGGAGATGCTGTATGGGGTGAATATCATCAAATTTTGATTCCATATCCATTGAGAAAGCAAGTGGTTGCAGTAGCTCATGAGTCTGGACATATGGGAATCAGGAAGACTGTGGAGAAGATTATGAAATATTTTTTCTGGCCTGGACTTCACAAAGATGTTAGCAGGTTTTGTCGTGAGTGTCATACCTGCCAGATAGCTGGAAAACCGAATGAAACCATCAAGAAAGCCCCCCCTACAACCTATAGAAGTTAGAGGAGAACCCTTTAGCAAAGTGATTTTAGACATGGTTGGACCATTGCCGAAGACAAAGAAGGGAAATGAGTATTTGTTAACATTTATGTGTCCTGTGACAAGATATCCAGAAGCAATCCCTGTTAGAAACTATCTGCAAGATAGTTGCTGAAAATAAAAACTTGTGGAGTTTTCTCAAAGTTTTGGTATACCAGAAATAGTACAAAGTGACAGAGAACAAACTTTACTTCAAAGTTATTCCAGGATGTGATGAATTTGTTAGGAGTGAAACAACAGTTATCCACTGCCTATCATCCAGAAACTCAAGGTGCCTTGGAAAGGTTCCATCAAACATTGAAAAGTATGCTGACAAAGTATTGTTCTGAGTCAGCAAGAGAATGGGATGTTGGTTTACCATTAATGTTGTTTGAAATTAGGAGTGCTTATCAAGAAAGTATAGGATGTTCACCTAATGAGATGATTTTTGGAAGAGAAGTGAGAGGACCGTTGAAGATTCTTGCAGAAAATTGGGAAGAAAACCAAGAGGAAAGCCAAGGAGAGTATGTGAAGAACTTAAGGAAAAGGTTGAAAGAAATTAGAAAATTCTCTTTAGAAAACTTGAAAATGAGTCAAGAGAAAATGAAAAGGAGATTTGATGCTAAGACTAAGCTAAAGAAGTTTTAGTGTTGGTCAACAAGTGTTAGCGTTCTTACCTGTCAAGAGATTTCCCCTCACTAATAAGTTTTAAGGTCCTTACAAGATAATTCAGAAGTTAAGTGATAGAACTTATGTGATTGAAACACCAGAGAGAAGAGTATGACGGTGAGAAGCAACGAGGATGGAAGCTGCCTTCCAAATCTGGACACCTGGAAAGGCCTTGAACCTTCTGGACACCTGGAAAGGCCTTGAACCTACCTGTTCGTGATCAGATAATGAGCAGCTGTGAGGATGTGATTGGGGGTGATAAGGGAACCACCACAGAAATACTCGCTCCCTTGCTTGCCGCCATCTGTGGCATTAGCTACTCTCTCGTAGACGCTGCTGATAATCAACGCTGGATAACTCTGGAATTAAAGAGTCCACGAATTATGGAAGATAGATTTCAGTTGCTTTGTGCACCAGTGATGACGTTTCAGATTATCTATTTGGCAGAATATATACTCACTCCCATTCATTTGGACATGACAAAAACCATAATTACTTAATTGCCAGGCCCACGTTTGTTGGGAGTTTGGTTTGGTTCCACAAACGACTTGTTTTATGACCATTTCCCTCAAAGGCCTCCTTACTGAGAAACCATTACTGTAATAGAGAAGCAGAAATCACATTATGTACTAAAAGCTAGGGCCAATTAAAATGTAATCAAACTTAAGTTTGAGTTTATTAGACAACCATGGAATGGTATTCTCAATCGTATATACATTAAAAGTAAGAATGTCAAGGGTCAGTGAATGTTGCTCCTTGAGTTCTGAAACTGACATTGACTAGTAATGCATAGTTTATGGGAAACCTTTTATTTTTATTCTTTCTGCTTGTGCAAACTCTTATTGTAATGATGGAAATCATTCATTTTAGCATTTATGACAGTACTCATGGAAATTGGTGGACTGGAAAACCGAATTGGTTTTCATCTTATCAAGTGTTAAGTTAGCCACTCGAAGTTGAGATTGTCTATGATCGAGTGTATGTACGTAAGTACGTAACTGTAACCAAGTGCGCAGTTGCAAAAGCTAAAATCTCTCTGTTCGAGACGAGTACGGCAACGCTGAGGGGAAACGAATGTCTCTCCCTTATATTCATTTGAATGACGTATTTTTCTCCCCTTGTAAAAGGGAACCAGTATAGGGATCGGTGTTGGTTCTAACTGGTATTGAAGGAGTACAGCTAGGAATAAGCTACGTTTACAATGTATCCACCTACTGTTTAAGAAGAAATATTATTAAAAAAACCCGGGAGCCAGCCTTTCCCTCAACCCTTATTACAACAATGAAGATTCGACCGTCTCCGACGTCAAGTACCGGTTCCAGCTAAGGATAGGCAAAAAGAAGTATAGTAGCCTAGGGCCTATGAGGTACCTTTATATTAGCCTATGGTTTGAAGTGTTTTGTATAGGCTAGTCTGAGTTAATTGTCCTAAAATGTATGGTAGCCTCCGAATGTCTAAGTCAGGACAACTTATACTCATTGAGTTTTGTTTGAACTTAGTTGAGTTTTGTATGAAGAGCTACCCGTCCAAAAGCTTTACAGACTCTGGTTGAGTTGCTCAAGTTATGTGACTGATGTGTAAGTTGTCATTAGGATGCTTTAAGAGGTATATTATCTTCAAAGGAAAGTTTTCCTGCTCTTGGTTATTGAGTGAATGAACCTGAAAATGTTGGTGTAAACGAATTGTTTGTGAGAAAAAATAACCATAAGTGATTTTATACCCCTAATGAGGAGTGACTAGATCTTAACCGAATTTAAGATCACTCTTACATAAGTGTTTAACTTGGTAAAGTTATTAGGATGGTTAGGTAGAAACGCGCCTTAAGGGTGGCGTCCCACAACTTGCTCTGTACGTCTGTTAGCAGACCTTAATGATTAAAAGTCCAGTTTATACCTGGTTGAGAGATAAGCAGTCATGTCTCTGGTTGAGAGATAGAAAGTATTTACTGTGTGCAGGACCTGTATTGTTGTTGTCAGATTTATTATCTACCCAAATGTTATAATTAAGGGATTGGTTGTCCTTGATAAATGAAAACCAATTTCCGTAGGGGTAAAGTGATGTAATGATGGAAAATCATTCATTTAGCAGCTTTATGACAGTACTCATGGAAATTGGTGACTGGAAAACCGAATTGGTTTTCATCTTATCAAGATGTTAAGTTAGCCACTCGAAGTTGAGATTGTCTATGATCGAGTGTATGTACGTAAGTACGTAACTGTAACCAAGTGCGCAGTTGCAAAAGCTAAAATCTCTCTGTTCGAGACGAGTACGGCAACGCTGAGGGGAAACGAATGTCTCTCCCCTTATATTCATTTGAAATGACGTATTTCTCCCTTGTAAAAGGGAACCAGTATAGGGGTCCTGTGTAAGAACCAGTATAGGGGTCCTGTGTAAGAACCAGTATAGGGATCGGTGTTGGTTCTAACTGGTATTGAAGGAGTACAGCTAGGAATAAGCTACTTTTACAATGTATCCACCTACTGTTAAGAAGAAATATTATTAAAAAACCCGGGAGCCAGCCTTTCCTCACCCTTATTACAACAATGAAGATTCGACCGTCTCCGACGTCAAGTACCGGTTCCAGCTAAGGATAGGCCAAGAAGTATAGTAGCCTAGGCCTATGAGGTACCTTTATATTAGCCTATGGTTTGAAGTGTTTTGTATAGGCTAGTCTGAGTTAATTGTCCTAAAATGTATGGTAGCCTCCGAATGTCTAAGTCAGGACAATTGACACATCAGTACTGTATACATATGCAGTATAGTAAATACATGAGTCATAAGGATATCACATTAAGAGAGATTTATACTATTACATTATAATGGCAAATACTGATATAGAAGCAATGGTTGAACCTAGTGAGATCTCCTGAAGTTCTAAGTTCATTAAAATCTATGCTTAAAACTTAACAAGGGGTCTAATGACTATAAACGAGGACTATGTTGACCTGGCGTTAGTACCAGGAACTCAGAAGAAAAAAAAATTAAGTTAAAGAACTTAAATTTTCCCATGTGGCAGGGATTAGGTCTAGAGGATGGTGCTAAGCTAGCATTTTATTTTTTTGTTCGGCATATGTCTAGAACTTCATTATGAGGGATGATAATGATAACTGACGCAAACCATTGGTGAGGAGTTCTATAATACTCCTGTTTTTCTTATGTTTTACTAACTTCAGGGATAATTGCCCATATCATCAGCTGTCACACCTTCATAAGTACCGTAAGGGGGACATCACAATCTAGAATTCTTACCCTGCAGTAGCTCATGGCCTCTAACAGTCGCACCACTTCAGGATCCAATGGTTGACCTGTGTGCCTCTTGGTCAACCCTCCCTCGCAGCGAGAGGTACTCGGAAAGCTTGCGATATGGCACCAAAACGGAAGTTTCAGGAGCATCATGCCGAGCCTGAAGTACAGGCGATTGCCGGATTCATTTGACGCGGATAATGAGTGCAGGTGCGTGTGAAGAAGCTGATGGATATTGATAATAGCCATGGTAAGGAGGAGCTTGATAATAAGAATAGTAGGAATGCTGCTGAACTGATGGATAAGCCTCATGGGTTGAGGAAATCTTAGGCTGAGCTGCTGGAGAAGGGAGGATGCCTCCTGGAGGTTTAGGGGGACCACCTGGGCCTGGAGGAGGTGGGCTGCCTGGTGGAGGTGGTGGGCCAGGGGGTTGGGGAGGGGGAGGGGAGGCTTTTGTTGGCGAGACGCCTCTAGAGCACCGAACTCAATGTAAAAGGGAATGCTGAAGAGAGCAGGGAGAAGAGCAATAATTGCCAGTGTGGGAAACCAGGCGTCTGCAGTCACGTTGTTCTGATCTGCCACTGGTTTTAATTGCAATAGCTCATTGATAAATGGAAGAGTAGATAAGTTTAACGGTGCATGCGTGAAGTTAAGGGGCCAAGGGGGCAATAGTCAAATGGATTAAATGGAAGAGTTAGATAAGTTTAAACGGTGCACTGCGTGAAGTTCAAGGGGGCCAAGGGGGGCAAATATGTCAAATTAAGCGGGCCATGAGTTAAGTTGAAAGGATTAGTGATGTTGTAGGATAGGTTAGTGATGTTGAAAAATCTGTCACCATTCTGGGAATCCTCCACAGATTCCAGTATGGCGTCTTCTCTGGATTCCACTCTAAGATCTGCCTGTTCACGGTTATTAATTTCTTGAACTTCAGTCAGAGCATTTTTAGGCGTCACTGTGCTCTCTGATGGATCACTCTCCAACCTATGGCCCTCATGGTTTCGATGATTATTGTTCCCTTTTCTCCTCTGACCATTTTTCTTCCTTGTGTTTTTCCTTCGTTTTTTGTTTCTATTTCGTCCTGGGTGACTTGGGATCTCATCTTCTGGACTAGCTAGCCTCCTTGGAGTTCATACCAGTTGAGAACGAGGCTCGTTTTGGACTAACACAGTCTGGCCATATTGTGGAATCACACCACACTCTGAAAAATACAGAGGGCTGGAAAAGTTAACAGTTTCTGGATACACGAGATGCTCCTTGTTACATGAACAACGATTAAATTTGATTAGCTGCAGCTCTGTCACCTGGGGATATTGACCTTCAGCTTAATAACGAAAAGGCTACAGCATCCCTCACTGTCATCCATTGCAGCAGTCATGAGTTTGTCAATGTGGGAATTCAGATCGAATCATTTATGAACTGTTATTGAATGTAGTATTCAAACCCTTCATTTTATTTTACGAAGAAGGCACCTGACTGAAATGAGCCAACTCAATTCTTCACTTGATAAGAACTAAGCAAACCTCATTCCTTAAGCCAACTCAGGCTGACTCACTTACCAAAGTCTGGATTTCGTAGTGTCTGCAATTTGTGGCAACTTCGCATCTGAAATGAAAGTTAATGAAAGTACTAGTTTGACAACTACTGATGTCCCACTCAGGATCTTCCCCTTTCACAAATGGGGCAATAGCTTGTAGGAATATCCAATATAAAAATTTTTGGAATCCATGCATACAAGGGCTGTTTCCCATAGCATCTGCTGCCATGGCAAATTGTCATATCAAAGATAGTACCCTACCTTCCTTTGACCTGTTATTTCTTCGACAAACATCAATAAACTTGCTGCAAGAACCAGCACCGAAGTGCAGGTTGTAGGAAGGATTGACAAGGCAAAGCCCAAGGGCAGCTGACAGATCGCAGGTGGCATCATCACCTCTGTTGACACACTTGTTTTTATCTGGAAACAACAAGAAATTATCTGTTTGTTAAGTGTCGCAACAGCACACAAAGAAAAGCAGTATTATATGTTAAAGTGAAGATGAGATTAAGACACCGTCAGTCAATTGTAAAAAGACCAGAGGAATCATCTGATTTATTCTGCTGAAGTAGGTTAGAGATAGGGTTGATAAAGGCTATTTGTTGGTCCACAGATGAATGAATAGAATATCGGACAGCAAACTTTCCTCTGTTTCACCTTCTGGAAAGCAGGAGTTGCAGGTCACTGGACAGTTCATCAGCATGAAGGCAGGGTTGGACTCGCACCTGCCTCGGGAACCCCATCCACTACATGAATGATACAGGTCGACACAGCGTTCCTGGTTGGCCGGCACACGGGTTGACACGCTGGGTAAATCACCTATGTCTTTTGGTTGGATTATATTTAGACCTGAGAGAGTTGATGATGAAGAGAAGAACGCCTTAATATTCTTAGTATTTCTATAAAAGTATTAATTCATTAATACTTTTATAGAAATGAATATACTTAAATGTTATCAATGGATTTTGCTGAAATTCTTATCTAGAGGAATGGCAGTTCCTGATAAGAATTGCAAGTGAGCAGCAAGTGAAAATGTTTTAGTAAATACAGCTTATAATACTCAACAGCATGTAATGATGAGGGTTTTTCACCACCTATGAGTTTGTAATTAGTCCTGGATGCACCACATTCCCAGCCTGTAAGTGTCTGTGGCAGCATTTCTACAAGATTATTGTATATTTTCCTTCAAGATTGCATACTAGTCCCATTTGGCCTTACCTTGGGAAGCGCAAGAATTGCAGGTTGGAGGGCAGGTGGCTTTC
>NC_061103.1:5216015-5232077 GCF_015104395.2 Macrobrachium nipponense | reverse complement strand
CTTGGAGGGCTGCAGGCGATCGTCAACCCGCGGTGGCGATCGAGCTGCAGGCCTGGTCGAAACCGTCTCGCTGTGGAGAACGGCTGGACCGAGCACAGCGGCCCCGATCTCGAGTGTCAGAAAAGCTGGTGCTGGTTGCCGTACCCGATCGCTCTCTGTGAGAGCGACGGTCAGGCGACCTGCAGGCTCCACTGTCACAGTGAGACCGGTGCTTGTCCTCACGGCACGTCACGTCGCTGGTTCCAGCCGTGGCTGGCACCGGCGAACGGGAGGACCTCTTCCCAGCCTCAGCCCATGCCGGTCGTGGACCGTCACGTCCCCGGGTAGCCAGCTGGTCGCCGCGAGAGCGAGAGCTGGTCTGGTGAGAGTCGCGTGAGCGGCTGTCACCAGTCTTCCGCCCCGTGCCGTGAACCTGACGCTGAGCGAGCTACGAGGTCTGGTTCCTGGCTGCACGGTCGCTGGTAGGCGACCGTACACTCGGTACCTCCCGCGAACGAGAGGCCGAGACGGACCCTGATGCAGTGGCAGAACCACTGACACCAGGCGAGGAAGTACCGGTGTTAGCCGGTACCCCTCTGGTCCCGTATAGTCTTCTTCCTTGCGGAAGAAGAGACGGGCCCCGCTCCCGAAGGAGCAGGAGGACCAGCGGAAGGAACCCTCCCATCCCACCGAGGTGAGACGGGTCCCGAGAAGCTCCCGAGGGAGACTTCTTAGGAGGGAGGAGGCAACCTTCTTCTGCCTCGGCTGTGAAGCCTTAGAAGTCGAAGGGGAAGAGGCGGGCAGCCGACGACGATGAAGAAGATGAAGACGACGACGACGACACCTTCCTCCTCTTCTTCGTCAGCTTCCTCAGGACAGACGTAAGATCTGCCATCCAGGGCGGAGCCGGGGCTGCTGTAGCCGAAGCCACAGGGCCCGGAAACGCACCTGTACAGACAGACCAAAGTCTGGGGTAGTACACCACGAACAGGGACGACGTCAGCAGGTATGGGCATCTCAGGAACAGCAGGCACAAGCCAGCACATCATCGGTAGGGACAGCCAGCGCAGCAACGGCAGGGGACAGCCAGCGCAGCAACGGCAGGGGGACAGCCAGCGCAGCAAGTGCATGGACAGTCAGCCCAGAATCGGCAGGTACGGCAGGCAGCACCGGAAACACAGGAAGTGGAGCAGCAGCCAGCAACATCCTGGTACCGGCGGCAGGTCCAGGGCGAGCTCTAGGGCAGCGGAAGTGTGGTCGCGGCAGCGCGGCAACCACGAGCGGTCGGTCGGCACGCCCCCCTTTCTCGGTACGGCGAACGGCACTTCACAGCGGCTGTAGGCAAGACTGTTACCACGTGAGGCGAGTACAACCAGGTGAGGAGGGACGTCATCACTGGAGCGTGGTCACCACTCCATGGGTGACCGCAGTAGGCCCAGACATAGAACCGCAGCCCCTGGACACTAGCACGCCCTGCAAATGGAAGGACGCCCATACCTCACCAAGGTCCACCCTCGTGGCAGTAGCACCTGCGGAAATAACAGTAGCAGCGATTAGTGGGGGGGGAAGTCCCTCGCGCGGGGGGGTGAGCCCTCTCCGAACGAGTGGAAGACCCCGAATACAATTGTACATTGGGCACCGAGCGCCCTCCCCCGCGCTCGACGGATAGGGCGAGGAGAAGAACGCAGATAACCTCCCCCCCCAAGGGGGAATGGGAAGGGCCATCTGTGGGAGCTGAGCGGGGGGGGGGGGGGTTCGGGGGGGGGGGGGGTTCTCGTTTCACCCCAGCACAGCACCCATGTACCCAACAATAATAATAAGAGCCCGAGAGCAATCGTGCCCTCGGCCCGAATGCAAGGGCATAAGGATCAATTCCCTGACTGAGCGGAACTTGAACCAAATAAATATTGATGCAATCAATAATAAAACGGAATAAAATGAAAAGAAAAAGAATCTTGCATTACGATTCACTTCACAATGAATAAGGGCTCGGATCGAGCGCATTTGCGCCCTCGGTACCGAGCGCAAGGGTAAAAGGATCCATTCCCGATTATGAATGGAAACCTTGATCCATAATGAATTGATGCAATCAAAATATATATGAAAATGAAAAAGAATACTGCGCTTGCGATTTCACTTCATACAAATAAAAAGGGGAAGGATCAATTCCCGGGAAATAGCGGCAACATTGATCCAAGTAAACAATGCAATCTCAATAAAAAATATGAAAATGTAAAAAGAACTGCACTTGCGATTTCACTTCATTCAAATAAAAAGGGGAAAGGATCAATTTCCAGGTAAGCTCGGAAAACTGATCCAAATGAGTATTGCTACAATCAAAATAATATATATGAAAATGAAAAAAGAATACTGTACTTGCGATTCCACTTCCATACAGAATAAGTTTCGTGCCGAGCGCATTCGCTCGGCAACGAGCATACAGGTCAAAAAAAATATAAATGAAAAGAGCACTTACTTACGATTTTCATCTACACATTTCCAACCAAAATATACGCTCGGAGCGAGCGCTCTCCCGCCCTCGGCACGAGCCATACACAATACGAGGATCATTTCTGGGAAAATGAATTCCCGCACTTACGCCCTTCAGTCCCGGCACTCGGGTAATCGGAGGGCGTGGAGAAACCAAGATCCTTTAATTCACAATTGAATTCAATGGAAATAAATATGAAATGATTGTACTTACAATTCAGTTTCACTAGATAAATAGAAAAAGAAAAACATAACCATGCGAAAGCAACGACGATGAAGCGGGCAGAGAGCGATGATACACGTCCACACGCCAGCAGGCCGAAAGCAAAAGTGGTTTGTTTACCTCCCAGTCGCGCGCGCGCGCCTGTCGGACAAGCAGTTAACTACCGAACCCCTTGTTCGAAAGCTTACGACCTATCCAGCTGCCGCTAGTACCTTCCTATTGTAAAAGGACCGAAGGTTTGTATGCCGTGTCGGAACAAAGGCGAAGGAGGAGCCACAGGAGAAAGGGTATCCCCAAATTCTTGTAGGAGCAAGTCTGTTAACCTCTTATACGAGGAAACAGAGGAGTCTTTAGGTACTTCTTCTTCCGAGGGATCCTGTTCTTCCTCGGCTGAAGAACCATCATGATCCTTAGAAGCGCGACTATCCTTGGAGAAGTCTCTTAAAGAAGTCTGACGTCTGACTGTGGGAGACAAAACTTCTGGAGCGTGCCTGCTCGAAAATTCCTTCTTGTCCGGAGGAGGGCGTTTTCCAGTTTCTTGGCGCCTAACAGGAGCAAGGCAGCTCTCAGGAGCAGAGCGCCTGTTTGAAGAAAAACTTCTATCAGGCTCTTGGTGCCTGTCCAAAGGAGAGCAGCTACCTGGCGAAGAGCGCCTGCCATGAGAGAAACAGCTACCAGGCTCTTGGCGCCTGACCCGAGGAGAGAGGCTCTCTGGCGACGAGCGCCTACTAGGGGAGAAGCGTCTGCCAGGCTCCCGGCGCCTGACTCGAAGAGAGCGATACTCAGGCGAAGAGCGCCTGCCAGGAGAAACGGGCCTAACAGGCTCTTGGTGCCTGCCAAGCGAAGAGCGGCTTACTGGAGAAGAGCGTCTGCTAAGAGAACCGCGCCTGTCCGATTTAGGGCGCTTGTCAACAGGAGAGTGGAGGCGAGACGAGGAGCGGCTACGAGGTGAGTAGCGCCTACTAGGCTCTTGGCGCCTGTCAAGGGGAGAGATCCTATCTCGAGAAGAGCGTCTGTAGGGCGAAGATCGCCTACGAGACGCCTGATCCTTGTCCGAAGGAGAAACTAAGTCAACATGCCTACCAGGCGACTGGTGCTTGGACGAAGATGGAAGCTTGTCCGATGCAGAAAGCCTCATGCGAGACTCCGAACGCCCAGGAGAGAGGGCAGCTTCCGTCGAATAGTGAGAGTCGGGAGAGGGGCGCCTGGACTTCTTTACAGGAAGCGAGACGTCCTTCTTACGACGAGCAGACACACTAAGAGAGCCAGCCAGCCGAAATCTGCGCCTGAAGACTAGCCAACACCCGTGCAGGAGAATTCACAAAATCCTGAACAGGAGACGAGGCTCGATCCCTGCTCGGAGAACGATACTCAAGAGATCTCCTCCGTTTCTTCGCTTCCACCTCAGGCTCTTCCGAAAAAACTTCAGGGCTGGAGGGAAGGGTGCAAGGAGCCTGCCAGGCTCTCTTCGAAGGGCGCGAGGCTTCCGAAGAGCTCCATCCTCGTTTAGGAGAGGGCGAAGGCGAAGACAAGAAGCACCACAAGACTTCTCTCTTGGCGCGATCTAAGGTAGCCTGGGAACGAGCAACAGGCGCTACTGAGGGGACGCCTGACCGGTGGGGGTTCTCCCTAACCTTCCTACGGCTTTCGACTTTCCTCCTCCACTGGGACTGGGAGTCTGGAAGAGGTCTAAGCCTGGAAGCATTAGGGAGCCGATCAGACGCACCCTCCACTGCACTGGGATCACTGCACAAATCACTATTACAATCACTCTTACCTTCTAAATGTTTCATTTTCATCTCCATGCTGCAAATGGTGGCTTTCATGGAGGCCACTTCCGAAGGTGCATCTTCGGGTTCGATGCAGGGAGCAGGAGCTGAAACTGGTAAAGGAGCTACGTCTAGAATAGGGTTATCTACATCCAACTCGCTAATACGAGATCTACTAGAGCTCCTGGAAGAAGCTTTCCTAACTTTATCCTTTTCAAAATTCCTCAAGTAGGAAGACAAAGACTTCCATTCATCCTCGTTCAGCTTTTCACATTCAATACAAGGGTTAATAAAGGCGCAGTCATTCCCTCTACACTTCATACATACTGTGTGAGGGTCTACCGCAGCTTTCGGTAGCCTCACCTTACACTCACTCATAGAACAAACTCTGAACATAGCAGTTTTCTTAGTATCAACATCAGACATCATGAATCCAAAGAAAAATCCAAAGAATAATAAAAAAACGGTCCACAAATCGCGAATGCCAGGCCAAAAGATCAGGTACTTCACCAAAAGTCCGTCGAAACAATCCAGGGCAAAAACGAGAAAAGAATCCAACTGTCGAGAGGTACCGACAACAGGTGTAGTCGACACCGGCGACAGAAAAAATCTGACAAGAGAGGGGCATTGGTTCTTACACCCGCCACCCAGCTGCGGGTAAGGTAGATCACCTGACCTACCTGTCGCGTTTGCCGCGAGTTTTGAATTCTGTCGTGACGTCAAGAGACGTAAGCTAAGTATATATCTGACAGGAAAGTTCATGTACAAAAAAATATGTTCATACAACACCAAATTTAAAAAACCTCACCATACACAGCTAGCCAGATACAGCCTACAACCTGTAGCTAAGAGAATACTTCTTAATCACCTAAAGAACAAGTGTTAATACGTGCTAAATTATACATTTCACAGGAATTGGATGCTAGTTCTTGATAAAATAAATTCTTAATTCTTGATAAAATCAATTCTTAATTCTTACTCAAAGGTAAACAATTTTGTAAAAAATTAGCTGTTACACCCAAACTGTCATTTGTAACACTACATATATCCATTATGTCAATTAACAAAAGGTGGAATCTGATTTGGGATGAATGCCTACTTCTTTCATGGGAGGAGGACAATTTCTCCAGATAAGTGCTACTGATAATTATAGCATTGACATCAATTAATGTTCAGTGCTTTCATAAAAACATTGTAAAAGAAACAGAAAGCCCACGCAAATATAAAATAAAACTTTATACAGGTGTGGACAAATGCTATCAGGTTCAATATAATCATAACAAAATTTTACAACAGGTACAACAATTCATCCCATCAAAAGTCTGATAGGACTAATATTTTAATCATGATTTGTACTGCATTGTGGTTTGTGTTTTCAAAAGAAAAAATTAAAAAAAACCTTATGAACTTTAAAATGAATCCTGAAAAGAATGCCAGCATGATGAATCCTCCATAAAATTATTATCTGATACACTAGTAAAGAAAAAAAATGTCTTACCTGCAAAAGCCGCATTGTATTTGCTGGATCCTGACCATTGACAGCCAAACCCTGGGGCTTCTTCTCTTCTGGTGGAAGGGGTTCAGCTGGAGAGCCTAAGGTACCAAATACCTCGGAGGTAAACAGCGACAGAGCCCCAAAGACGTCGTCCTCTTCCTCTTCCGCGTCCTCATCATCTTCGTTTCCCTCTGTAACTTCTTCTTCCGGTTCTTTTGGCACAGGGGCCTCTTCAGGCTTTGCCTTGTCGACTGTGTCTGGTTTTTCGGCTTCAGGTGCTTTTTCCTCCTGCTCTTCTGCTGCAGCAGCTACTGGTTCTGCTGGTGGGACCTCAGCTGGTGGTGGAGCATCCCCTGTTGCAGCTGGTGCGACTGGTCTGATAAAAAGCATGGGTCGGTTATCACTAGTTAATACTTGTTCTTAAGCTGTCCTCCACTTTTCCTTAAAAATCAACCTTGATTTATAACGTTACAAACCAGACATCCTTACCATATTACCCTAATTGAATACTAACAGTAAAAGTGAGGAGATAGACATCTATAACAGTAAAACATAACAGTATACATTACATAATATAGTTCCACCATCACATAAGATAGTTCCACCAAATATCATTAACTGTGAAAAGATGCAATTTTAGGTTTATTTACACAGTATATAGAATTCATAATTCTGTCTAAAACACATTATATACATGTTATATAAAATCATAATTGAATTAAATTTTAATAAAAAATATCTTAAAAAGGTTATATAGAAATCTCATTACCATAAGACCCGTTATGAACGTGGATGACAAGAGGTCTTGTGCCATACAGGCTTGTGACATAAATCAAAATTTTTACTGGAGTTCCATCTATCAATTTCCTGACTTAGCTAATGCGATTTCTTACTGTCTGCTAATTACTCCAGCTAAGATACAGGAAGATGACATAAAGGCCTGTCTTGTGTTTGTTGGTATTTTCAAGACTCAACATAAGGAGAGGTTGAATTCTGTTGCTCCTACTGATTGCTTTTGTCGGAGAGGTTGAATTCTGTTGCTCCTACTGATTGCTTTTGTCTATAAATTTTGTGACTTTATTTCATAATCAGGCTTTGAGCAAATTACAAATGAGGGTACGCAAAAGTCTGGTAACTGCTCAGATCCAGTATTCACTGCTCCAAATAGAACTTTTGATCATGCTTTAGCTTCTACAATGATTACATCTGAGCCAGCAGTCATTGATGTTTCTACTCTTTTCAATTTTTTGTCAAACCTCAAGCAGACTGGAATGGAATTTTATGATCTTTCACTTGTGAATGGGTTGCCATAAATGGAAGGCGTCCCTACCGTTCCCATAAATGCATTGTAGTACACAAAAAGAACGGTAGTAGAGACAGAAAATAACACACACACAACGAATTACAGCAAAAGGTTTATCTTGCTAAAAATGAAGAGGTACCAATAATGTGCCTATGATGTGATATGTATTAACAAAGGAAAATAAATGCTAGAGAAGCAAACTTTTGAGTTTTACTTGAATGTAATGAAGCTGGAACTCATAATAAACACTAACAATATATTCACGGCACAGTAATACTCACTCTACTTCCTCTGCTGGTGCTTCAGCTTCCCCTTCAGGCATGGTCACTTCTTCTGTAGTGGCTTCAGGAACTTCTTGATCCTGAGAAAAAAAAAAAAATCTAAAGCCCTCAATTTTTCTTGTTCAACTATCAACACAAGAAAATGTTAAGAAACTATTTTCAATATAAGCACAAAAACATAAAGGCAGTCTTATATATATTATTCGTGAAGCAACAAGTTAAATTTGGCACAGTAGACCATTAGACTACCCTAATTGAAATAATTACTACTAAACACTTCCATCCTGCTTCCTTAAAAGTGTTCCATCATTCAACTCCTGGCACATAAAACAATATTGTGCCCCATCATTACCTCAGATTATTCCTATAACTATTGCCAGCTTCACATGATAAATCACACTTTGTTTAATGTTTACAATCATTTCAATTCGGGCATTAATCAAAATTACTTGCAGGCAGATCTTTACCTTCAAGGACAACCAGCAAACCTTCAAAAGCTGAACCTGAATTTTACCATCACATTTCATACCAACCATAGTGTGGACCATATTAAAAATGGGACATCACCTCAGAACTCCTACAGCTTAGTTTAAATGAAATAATACTACCTATTGCATATACATGTTACTGTATAATTATCAGTGCTGATTATCAGCAATGATATCCATTTTTTGTTCCATCAGTAAAATTATTTATTTTGCTGATAACACGTCATTTATTTTGCTGCCGAGGAGGGAATGTCCCACTGATGACAACTGTTTTGTTACTTTATCAGTCTTCTATAACATCAGCACTTCTTAACCCTTTCATGTCCAACTGACGTAATAGTACATAAAAATACTCTATCCCCTATCTATCCACCTGACATAGCGGTACGTAAAATTTACCAAAATTTTTTATGCGTGTGGTAGGGGCATTTTTTTTATTAATTTTCCGACAAGTAGCAATTTCAATAGGCTAGATCATACCCTGGACCGTGTATCTCGGGTATCAATATGCCAGCAAAGTAGTTTCTGTACTGCACATGCTCAAATCCAGTACTGCACTCTGTTTCTTACCCTCTTTTCTATCAATTTTTTCACCAACTGGACTTATTCGTTTTCCATTTATTTATAAGTCGATATTTAGAGAATTTTATTAGCTTTCTCATAAAAAATAATTCATTCGCCTGACTTTCATAGTTTTTGAGTTACGAACGAAAATATAAAAATAAGTAAAGATTTTTTTTGTTTTTTGTTAAATAACTCATTTTTCGTATTTAGAGGGCTGGGACTCTTATTCTGACTATTCCACCATGAAATACTAACATTTAGAAAAAAAGGACAGAAAATGAACGTTGTTGGCATAAAATTTATATTTTTGCTGAATTTTCTATATAATTATTTTTTCGCACTGTCGAACGCTCCCAGATACCTCGGATATCTGGGGAAACAGTACTCAAAACTAAGCGGATATGAAAGAGTTAATTTTGACATTAATGCTTATCTGAAGTCCAGAAAGAGAATACCTATATGTAATATTAACTAGGGGCATATAAATTAGCACTGCACCGTTTTACTTATGAATATAAAAAGACACTTTACAACTCAAGGCACGATTTGATTTTAACCTAGACATTCATCTGTGAAAATTCCATGATTCCAACTTTCACTTTCAGTCAGTAAAAAAGTTTTTAGAGCTGATATCCTCTATATTATCTGGATTATTGAATCATCGTCCAAGAATACAATTAGTTAATTATACATATATGTGAAATAAAAGGGTGTTTAGGCAAAATAAGAGTAATATGCATGGGGTATGCCACATTGGGTTTGATGTTACCTTTTACATATATTTTACCATGACTTTGCAGGGTTGTATTATATCTCATGGTAATAATCTGTGATCTATTTTCAAGAATCATTAACTTTCTTTAGAATGTCATTATACAAATTCTAATTTTGAGCAGTTTTATTACACAAATCTAAACTAGTACAAGGTCCTTTAGATTAGTCTCAGGTAACATGTACGTATCATCCTAAAGCACTCTCGAACAGGTTAGAAGAGGGAATCCCAATCAGTTAGTTTAAGAAACTTTAGGCTAGGACAAATCCCTGTAATTGGTCTTTTGACATCTTTGGCCTTTTCATGCTTCATGTTTGATGGTGATTATAAGCACAGCCATCACTTTAACTTGTGAATTAAACAATTTAAATCACTTCTGTTGATGCAGTCCACTCATCTTGGTTCGCTCCTAAAATCCATGGTTTAACTCTAGGATCCCTTTAATGGTAGACTCCAAAAATAACAGCCAGAAATACCTACAAAAAAACCAAACTACTAGATAAATATACATAATTCAGAAAAAATGCGTAGCTCATGGACCTAATGACGATTTAACGTATCACAGCCTGCTAGTGGTTACAACTTCATCAGGGATAGTATTTGTCTAGGGTACGGGGTTGTCAACCCAATCCATTCACCTAGCCTAGCCTATAGGCTAGTTCTACTAGTTATAAGATACTCAACAATAGACTGGCTAAGGCTACTAAGCATCACGTAGCATGGTTTATGACGGCCTAACCTAACCAATCTACTTGTTAAGTAAGTTAGGATAAGGACATGGTGTCCTTTGTGGCCTAACCTACCGATTAAAGGTTAAGGGGATCTTGAACCTAGGCCCATTATCGATTGCATTGATAATGAATATGTATATTTCCGTTCAATTTCAAACCATCACGGAATAAACTAGGGAATTAAATGCGAAAAGGTTTCTATATATTCCGACATAGACAGGATATAAATGCAGGGCATTCACGAGACCAACCAGAAAGTTCTCCCGAACTCACCCCCGATTTCACGCCTCTATCTCAGCCCGAATATGGCCGCAAAAGGCCTTAAAACTCAATTCTCGCGAAGGATTGGGGCCTCAAGAAGGTGTAAGGAACGGAAACGAGAACGAAATCGAGCAATTAGCGGCGAAACGACGTCGTGTTTGTGCCGCCCGGTGCAGATCACTTGACAGATCTTGTCCACGTAAACAAATCGACGTCATCGCGAAGCCATCACCCAAAACAAATCGTACAAGCAAGCAAGCAGACAGCGACTCTGGGAACTTTCAACTCTCTCTCACCTTATTAACCTCCGCTTCCCCTTTGGATTCGTCCATAATTCTAATTATTTCAAAAAGGCGTCTTTTTAAAAAAATTCTACACTTAAAAAAAGGGGCGTCCGACTAACGCGTAGCACTTGTCGTAGCGACACTGCGGACGGATCGTCGGAGGAGACAATGTTGCGTGGCAGCCTCTACGGCCAAAATACAACATTGAGGAAAATGTGTCGCGTAATTCGTCCCCTGAATCGTTTTGCCTCTTCTAGGAGCGTTCAAATATAACCCACGATATCCTTCTTATCTGATAATTTCAAAAATACCAAAATCAATCAGTTTTTTATTCAAACTAGAATTTATTTCCATTATTCACTTCTCATTCACGGCTCGGAAGATGACGTCATCGGCCGGGAGGTTCGAAATGCATGATGGCACACTACGCTAACTATTATGTCATATAAACACTTGCCGTTGTTTTTTTGTACATTTTACTTCATCAGATTCATTCTTTCAGGTTATCATTATGCTCTTTTGAATTGTACGCATTAAAATGATAATGTTTTATGGCAAACAGGACTTAATCGGAAATTATTTACTCGCAAGAATTTTATTTTTATTTTCACTTCAACATCATTGCAACCCATTCATATTAAAAATATTATATCTCTAAAATAAAATAATTTGCAGGGTTTCTTTCCCAGTGCATATTTTGATAGAATAATGCTTCCCCCCTGCTTATGATCGTTAAGCGCTTTTAATTTTCATTCATTTCTTTTCCTATGTTTATGTTTTCGTTTGGCCTACCCCTAGCTGCGAAATTTATACAGCTGTTCTTACCAGCTTACTGATTCACAGCTGACGATTATATTATAAAGTTCCAAGCTAAACTAGACTGACTGACATGCAAGAATCTATTTAAGTAACTATCAAATTATAGAGACTTCTAAAGGCATTGCAAAAAATCTCAAGTCAAAAGCGTTTGTAACATTAAAAAAACAAGCTTCAACTGCCGAAAGTAAATAATATAAGATGATGTAATTGATGTTGATGCTGAAAACGAATTAGTCCCATAACGGTTCTTGAAAAGAAATGTTTAATTTCTTCTTGAATATCTCAAAAAGTTTTCGTTTTTCTAGTTTAGTACTTAAGGGAGAAGATTCGTATTGTTGAATTTAGTAATTCTTCTCCTTTTCCTTGTAGTTCATCCATTGCTATGGTTTAGCTTCTTTGATGATGCAGCTAAGTTGGTGTGAAGTGTTCTAGTTGAAGACACCGCCATTTTTTAATAGATCAAAGTTATCTACCGTAATACCGCAGGAGAAAATCCTAGCATTATCTGTAAATATTTATTTATTAATTTGCAGACCATAAACGGTCATTTTCACGATACTATCATTTTTTTAGTCTTGTAGTATAGGTCTAGATTTCAGTTTTCATTTTTTTCCACCGAGACATTTAATACTTTGGCTTTCTTATTTTTGGTGAACAGATACTGGAATGAATCACAATGCATTCAGTTGGTCTCCTTAGGGCAGCCATTAATTGTAGCTAAGGGTGTAGCTAGCTCCAAGACAACGTCTAACACAGATCAATGAACAATTGAAGACAACTCCTAAGTAGCTGAGATGCACCAGCGCCACATTCCTAGTCCCAGGAATATCCGGAATTCTGGAGAAAGTCAAGGACAGTCTGTGCTGGTATTTAGGCGTATTGTTAGATCGCCGCTTAGTGACTAGACGTATTCCAAGATCGTTGTTGCGTAGTTTTGATCTGGCTAAGATTATTGTCTAGTACTTTTGTAACTTAGGTTTTCTCGCGTATTCTGCGATATTTGAGTAGGAATTTGAATTGGCGTTTTAACGTTTTCTATGATCCTTGTAAGATACTTTCTAACTATAGGTTCTTGCGTATTCTTACTTTGTTGTGTAGTAACTACAGATTAGTTTCAACGTATTTTAAGATCTCTGTACTACGATACTTAAATTTTTTGATGTATTATACGATCTTTGTGTAGAAACTAACTTAGTGTCTTGACTTATTCTAAGTGCGTTATTTGGTAGTCAATTGATGTTGTTACGTATTCTAATGATCTTAGATTACAGATACTACAACGTAATAATATATGGATTGTTAAGACAGGTTCTTCAATATACTTTTTGTAAGTAGTTTAGGTAACGAAAATGGAGTAAATCGTTTATTATAATATACATACAGAACTCTAATTACTTATAAAGCTGGGTACCTAAGCGTTAGGCGTACTTAAAAGAATCATTTAAATAAAATGGTTAAATCTATTATTAAATTACGTAAGAGTTTCCAAAGATTTATTGATGAAAATATTATCTTTAGACGGGACAGAACTGAGCCAGCAGGCCATTGCAAACAGAGGGGGCATTAGTCTAAGATTCAGCCACTCAAAGGCAAGATGGTTTTCTTGACGACAAAATATCAGATCATCATCGATATGCACCAAAAGCAAATCACCAAAAGGGTATCATCAAATAGACGTATTCCTGAAGATTCACCGAAATTCGCTAACTCGTTCTCGAGATATTATGTAAATAGCCGCATTTATCCAACTCTAGGACTAGTCAGATAATGAAGTATTACAATAGTGAGTAGACTCCTTTTCAAAGATAATGGTTAATTATTTGTCTTGAAAATTTACAGGATTTATTAAGTAGAATTCTCTCTCTCTCTCTCTCTCTCTCTCTCTCTCTCTCTCTCTCTCTCTCTCTCGAAAATATAGAATGCCTCTGCTAAGCAATACATTATTTAACTTGCTCTTTAGCCAGGTGTTGTGGGGTACAGCAGCTGTTATCACGAGAGAGAGAGAGAGAGAGAGAGAGAGAGAGAGAGAGAGAGAGAGAGAACAGAATATTGAATTTAGACCAGAATCCAAGAGCTGGGACCTATGAGGTCATTCAGGGCTGGATGGGAAATTGACATAGACAATAAGAAGGTTTGAAAGATGTAACAGGAGGAAAACCTCAAAGCAGTTGCACTAGGATATACAATTCTTAGAGATGTTTGAAAGTCAGATGGCGGAAAGAGAATATGAATGGAGGTACAGTAAACGAAATGAAGAGAAAGTTGCGGTTTTTGGACAGGAGAATAAGTAGCAAGAACTACTATTAGAATTGATGTCATTTCAGAAACAAACTTGTACCCGCCAGTATCAATGGCTCTAGGGAAACGACACGTGGATACGTTGAAGCTGATTTTATATATAAAAAATCATTTTTAGCTCTAAGCGAGTCTTAAATGACCTTGAATATAACATGCGATTACGTTTAAAAGCGAAATTATTGAAAGTAACAAAACTTGAGATATCATTTTGTATTCCTCTGGTCTAGATGATCGGTCTAGAGGTTGTGGCCAACTTTGCAACTCCCCTGAGATTAGATTGAGAAAATTACCTTCAAGTGCAAGAAAAATGAATATAAATACAACATGTGATTACATTTTCAAAGACAAATTAATGAATATGATACAATTTGAAAAGTCAAACGTGGCGCTTCGGTCTAGATTGTTCTGAGAACTTTCAACATCGGTCTAGCGGTTGAATTCAACTCTGTAACGTCACGGGCGATAAGTCTATTGAACTTAAGTTTAAATGAAAGAAAAAGAAAGTAATCAATATATTTCGCACATTAGTCCGCGGGTTGAATTGACTTAATTCAAATGAACTACGAAAGGTTCAATGAAAATGACCGGGCAACTGACAGTGAATTCACAGATGTTTCGTTCTCAGACAACACGTGTCAGTGTGCCACGCTCACTACACCTGTCGCATTCTTTTATATCACACTACACCTTTTCAGCAATACAATACGCTTGGTTCGCAGCAGCACCTGTAGTATGTGGCATATGATAGTATTCGTTCCTTGCTTAAAAGCAAAATATCAAAAATATAATATAACGCTAGTCTAGCTGTCTTCATAATGTCAATAGTACTATCAGTCATGCTGCTACTAGTAGGCCCTACTATCAGAATTAATGCCGTAGCAAGACCAGACTCTTCATTGTGTTAAATATATTGATCTTTTTGATTCGATTCATAACCAAGTAATTATAATCAAGGGTTGTATTTTCGGTTATTGTGCGTCAAACATCTGAGCATCAGGTGCTTGTTGTACCCGGAAATTCTGTGTCGAAATTTTCTGGTTTCACTTTTATATACGAGCAGTTATGTATACTCTCTCTATCACACACACACACACGCACACACACACACACTATATTTAGATATATATATACTATATATATATATATATATAGATATATATATATATCCTTATATATATAAATTAACTATACATATATAGATTATTATATATAAATATATATTATATATATATATTAATATTATAAATACTATATAATGTATATATAAAGTCCCAATAGTAGTATAACGATACAGGTGGCAGAGCTGATTGTTAAAATTACATAAAAAGAACGTTACGTATCGACTAAGGAAGATAACCAAGTAGAAGTTGAATAAAAAAAATTAAATTAAATTATTTAAATGGGAAAAGCGGAATTAATATAATTATGTGGACCAAGTATTTCCAATAAAATAATGAATGCTTAATAAATAATGAAGCTTATGAGAGAAGTGAAAAGACGATGATGACATCTACAGAGGTTTTAATATATGAAACATTAATAAAAGTTATTTTGATGAAAACAAAGTGTCATAATATAATAATAACAAATATAACTAATGGAATAATAATAATAATAATATATACTTAGGAAGGCAGACCCTCTCTCAAGCATACTTTATTAAAAGTAATGGCTACTTCAGCAGCGTTACACTTGTAGAGATTCTTCTCTATTTTGCGAATAGTCGGCTTTTTCCGTGCTACTTAAACAGGCTAGTAGAGCGCCTATAGAGGTCATGGTAAAATACAGGGTCAAAATAGGTGTATATATTTGAATTTTACAGATAAACTATGATACCATAGTCATCAAAAGTCATTAACGATTTTCTCTCTCTCTCTCTCTTTCTTAAAGCGAGCTTTCGTCTGGAGCTGCCAGACATCCTCGGGCTGGGAAGCTGAGGGTGGACTGATCTTGGTGCGGTGTCCGTCCTCCTTATATCTGTGGCTGACAGCAGGGGGTCTGCCCCATGCTTGTCTCCTATTGGCTGGTGGCGGTGAGTCTTGTTTTCATTGGCTGCCTGAGCCAGGTCTCAAGCCACTTTCTTCGGGCCGATGGTTGCGTTGCAGCATATCCTGCAGCCGCCTGGACCTCCTAAGCGGCGCTGTAACATTGATGGGCGTTGCGCTACGCTGTGGGACGTCACGGCTACTTTGATTTCCATCGGCTGCAGGAGTACCTCGTTCGGGGGCGTTGTCATCCATAGAGTTGTCATGATCGGTGGTGTCATTGTTGGTGGCAGGTCTTCTCATACTCGTAGGGAGGAGAA
>NC_061103.1:5196015-5213515 GCF_015104395.2 Macrobrachium nipponense | reverse complement strand
CACACATTATATATATATATATATATATATATATATATATATATATATATATATATATATATATATATATATATATTACATAGTGTATATATATATATATATATATATATATATATATATATATATATATATATATATATATATATATATATATATATATATATATATATATATATATATTACATAGTGTATATATATATATATATATATATATATATATATATATATAATATATATATACACACACGAATGTTTTCTTTATTCTTGTCTAGGAGCCAATACGCCTTACCAGTTGCCACGTAGGTTCCAACCCGTGAAGGACGATCGAAAACATCTGCAGAAAAAAAAAATAATAATATTCTAAATATTTTCGAGTAACCACGGCTTAATCCGGCATGATTTCTAAACAAGGATACAAAACGCCTAAACTCTTCCGTTGTTTGTGAATGCCTTTTGTTAATTTAATCTTTGTTTAAGGTTTCTTTTCGTCGAGCTAGCATGGGAACGTGACGTTGCATAAATATCATGGGGCTTATAGTGCCATCGGGACAAAGGGGGATAAGGCCCCTACTTATCATGTGATGATGCACGTGAGCGCACCCAAACATACATACACATGTGTATGGATATATACATATATTTATTTGTATATTATATATACATATATATATTTAATTATATATTTCCCGCATATTATAGCTGTTACACACACAAAATATATATACATAGCCTTTTATTGTACTGGGATTATATCTTTAACCAATAACTTACTATACGTCAGGAATTACGTCAAGAATAAATAATTTCTTTCGCATCCAGAAATAAACAATGAATCTACCTTTAATTGCAAATGTATATACCAATGCATCAGCCATTCCATAACAAGTAAACTTCTGGTATACGTCAATGCAGCCACTACGATATAACAAGATAAAAAAACCATGACAAAAAAGACGTCAATGTAGCCACTACAATATAACAAGATAGAAAAAAAAATGACAAAAAAGCTGGCAGGTTCATATTGCTGTTGTTGAAGATTAAGCTGGCCTTATGCCAGCGCAAGCTCTTGCTCATAGCACATTAACCTTAAAGGTGAGTTTACACTGCGCTTCACCCCACGCTGTGTGGGTAAGACTCATCACCAACTCCTCCCAAATTCTTGTTAGCCCCGCCTACTGGAGTGCTCATTAGGGTGACTTAGTGGTGTGGCGTGACTCTTGATGAGCAGTCCAGTAGGCGGGGTTAACAAGAATTTGGGAGGAGTTGGTGATGAATCTTATGCATGCAGCGTGGGGTGAAGCATGGTGTAAACTCACCTTAACACCGGCAGGTTCATAAAAAAACGAATCACGTTCCGAGTCGTAACGGTGATCGGACTCTATACCTCATAATGGTGACGATAGCAACTAAAGAATGCTATATTTAACGTATACTATATATCTCCCTTGACACGAGAATTGAACCCCCTAGTGCCTTATCTATCGCGATATCTCAGATCTGCCGACGCCATCTCTCTCTCTAACAAACAAAAGGTCCTTGTTTTTATCTCTGCTTTATCTTTTTTCTGGGAATTTGTGACTTAGTCCGGTGATATGGCGCAGGCAAGCACCACGGGAGCACCATTTCCTGAGTGTACTTATGAGGAAGTGATGAGTTTGCATGCAAGAATCATTGGGGGGTTGTATGTATATATATATATATATATATATATATATATATATATATATATATATATATATATATATATATATATATATATATATATATATATATATATATATATATATAGGGCTGTCCCTTAGTTAAAGACCAGAATGAAAGGATGCAGTACAATAATGAAAATATCTTACGTAGTGGAAATAAAGTAATGCTACTTAAATCATCTCAGGAGTAGTACCCAAACATTTTCAAGCAAATGGCTTACTTCTTGTTGAACCATCATGATGCTGAAGTTGTTCCTAATGTTTTCTATAAATGCTGAGGAAAGCAGACCATTAAAATCAGAGCCATCCCATCTTTACCTTGATTAAACTCAGCATCTGATATTCCCTTTGCCAGAAGGTTAAAATTAAAATGAAAATGCCATATTACATCAAGAAACGAACAATATATTCTTTAATAATTCCTTAAGACAAGACAATGAAAAGGGTACAACAACAACGATGCAGTTTCTGCGGTAGACAACGCTGGGGGGTGGGGGCATTTCGCTCACATGTGTGGGCTGATTCCCACCCTGAAGAAATGCGCAGACTTGGCTCCTTCCACAGCGTTCTATATGACAAGAAGAAGAAGCAGAAGAAAAAGATTAGATATAGGTCCAATTTGCGGGCTAGATAAGGTCAGGACTATCCTAAATTAGTGTATGAGAGAGTATAGCGGTTGTTTATTTGTACGGTGTTTTTATATCGCATGGAACCGCGTATAGCAGTTGGATGAATCTATCAACACTGACAATCACTGTTAAACTTGACTGCTATTATTCCTATCATGAACATCAATAACAGAAGCCTATGAAAGAGAGATATCACAATTCTGGTGGAGACATTTGCTCAACAAAACCAAACTTTGCAAATGAGAGCTATTGATAGAGTTTTAAATGGATCAATATAAATTAGAACGACATATTTTCCTTTCAGTTCATTTATCTGTTGCCAGTCAGACTCTCAAACTGGCAGTTCACCTCAGGAGTTCAAAAGATACTGCCTAAGCTGACCTGAACTGATCTAACCTAGCCTAACCTAACCTAGGAGTGTTATATCATCAATCAATATCATTACTGACAGCCTGATTATAAGGTGGTCAAATCTGTGTGAATCCTGGCTGTTATTAGAAGATTAGAACTAGCCATTAAATAAAATCGACTCAGTAAAAATTCATAGCAAGAATCTTTGTCTTACCCTAAATTCGGACAATGGGTAAATTGGTCCCATTAACGACGAGAACGGATACCTGTCGTGGTGTTGGCTGAGAAATTTCACAGCCTCTTCCAGGTGCTGACTTGTGTAATTATGGACCCCTGCAAGTGATAAGGAAAATTTGTGCATGTTACAGAAATTGCAGTGTCTGGTAAAATTCAGGAATAAGAAAATTTTTTGCAAGTTACAGAAATTGCAGTGTCGGGTAAAATCCAGGAATAAGAAAATTTTGTGCAGGTTATATAAAAACTGCAGTAACTGGTAAAATCCAGGTAGTAAAAAATTGTGTATGTTACAGAAACTGTAATATCTGATTAAATACATCATAAATTACAAACGCTACCATATACAATGATGAGATAATACCTTGAGGTATTGTGGGCTTCTATAGTGCAATTTCTGGTCACTTTACATGCCAACAATTAAAACCTTGTAATCACGGAACTAGGCAAAAACTAAGAAAACTGTGCAGGTTACAGAAATTGCTGTACAGTATCTAGTAAAATTCAGTGGAAGTCATAACAAAACCTGCCCCATACCATGCAGTACCTAGATTGTGAATTGAGGTATCATGGACTAATATATTAAAATTTAAAATCATAATAAACGCGTTAAGGTAAATCTGTCTCCCTTTCCGAATACCTACCAATACCTACCAATTAGCGTGAGGCATTTCGTTACAACCGTTTGTGCTAGAACATTGAGTTTGGAATCCTTGTGGACTAGGCCGACGAGGATGTAGGTGCCTCCGACCCTCAGAGTTCTCATACCTTGAGTCAGAACCTGCAAATAGGAGCAAAAATTAGAAGCATAAATTAAGAATAAGGATAATTTCTCTTGGACTTCTGTGGAGCTTAATGACTTGGGGGCCAATCAGAAGTCTTAGGTAACTGGTAGAAAATATGGGCGGGGTTAATAATTTTTGATGATCACTGGACCTTTTAAGCTCTAAATCACGATAAAGTTGATTGCTAACAAACTCACAATCTTGTAAAAAATGAGCTAGTGTAATGAAAAACCACAATCATACAGTAAAATTTCACACAATTGTAGATCCTATTTATTACAACCAAACATATAAATTGAATGTCATGTTATCACGGATTCGAGTCGAGACGTCGAAAACGGAAGTAATTATTAAATAAAAACCAAAGAAGATAACTATGACTCACTTCTTTGTTGCCACAAGCTTCAATAACGACGTCGACACTGTCGGGAGACACGATCTCTTCGTCTGTAATTGGAGGGATTCATTAACAATTAAGAGGGATTCAGTTATAATTAGAACGATTTATTTACAAGAGACTTACGTCAATTCACGTATAAAGAAACAATTTACTGTAGAAAATGACTAGCTCTTTTGATATAATCCTTTCAATAAAAAGAATCGTTCATGTGGGCTTCTTGTTAGAGGAGGAGGAGGAAGAGGATTTGCCTATGAAATGGCTCCTATAGGTAGTAGTAGTAGTAGTAGTAGTAGTCTTTACTGTAACACTATTAGCACTACTCAGTCTCTGCAACGGCTCCTCGTGAATAGAAACGAAAACAGCAAAACTAGCCATAAGGATAAAAACAAGAAACGAATTCTCTATGGACAGGAGGAGAAGTAAAGCCCTAACTTTTGTCATTTCTCCTTCACGAACAGGCAGAAATAACAGAAGGCATAAACCTTCACAAAGGCTCCCTTCATGAACAAGAAGATACTGCTTTCCAACAACTCCATACCGAACAGCATTTTTCAAAACCATGTCTCAAAAACCAAGAACAATCATTAAGTCGAAACAAACACTTCTGGGGATATATTAGGTCAGCCTGCGAGACTTCTGTTATCAAAATGACCACGGCCAAGCAGATTTCAGTTGATGATAATCATAAAACCATTAAGAGTTATTACACAGTGAAAAACGTCATTCATGACAGGAAGAGACCAATAGAGAAAGCAACTTCTGGAGTGGATGGGAGAGTCCTTATTCAAGGAGAAAGTGTTCAAGACACGGGAGTGTCTAGAGAATCTGTTTCAAGTCAAAACCTTGCATAGGTTCAAAAATAACACAAGATGATGATGATGATGATTTTGACCAAGAGGGTCATACTATAAGAACTTGAACAAGAACTGAAGACGAAGTTAATATACAGACGAAGGTCTAACAGAATTCTGCACAGAAGGAGGATTGTTGATATAAATAGTCAATGGGGCCAACATGAAAATATAACTCAGGACCACAAGAATACAATTAATATTTAGAAAAAAATAAAATAAAAATCATATAAGTAAAGTTACACTAGAAAGGTAGATTCCCAGTATAGGTTTGAGCCAGTCGCGCCTGGCAGGGGCTACAGATTTATCCAAAAGTGACAAAAACTAAAAAAATTCTCAAAATGTAACAAAATGTGACAAAAACTACAAATTTATCCAAGAGTGACAAAATGTGACAAAAACTAACGGTTAAGAGTCAACTTTATCAAAGACAACTTGGTGACAGACCATACACTTATCAGAGGAAACCTAGGCTACTTAAAAAAAGGGGGCGGGGTAATTGTATGGTGATTATACAAAATAGAGGAAAGAAACTATAATGAAAAAATTACACGTATCACTAACAATAACGGGACAGCTTGTTGCTGTTGAGAATAATGAACAGAACATACACTGACTGTAGAGGGGCAAGGAACCAGGCTATAGCTGAATACAGAGCACAAACTTTTAAGACAATGCCTGCCACTGTCAATGAGATTTGGCAAGTTACAACTGCTACACTGATGCTGGAGTGGGCAACCAGTTTCATCTTAAGGATGAAGTGCTGAAATTACTGACAAGGTGAAAGAGGTAGTGGGTGCTGTTGAATGTCATGAGTGAGGCAGCACAATAAGGAAACGACAACTGTGCCTCATAAGAACTGCCTTTATTGACACACGACTATAGAGGGGGAGGGGAAAACTGGAGGACTTACTTGGATCAAGAGCATTTGGCCATGCTGAAGGAAAAATAATAATAATAATGTCCGTCTTCACTATGCTATTGCGCATGCGCGAGGCATTCCTCATTATTTCAAGTGCCAATGTACACGTAGATGATTCATTTAAGTGTGTTTCTCATGAATTCTGAATTCCAGCAAGGCTAAACCTAAAACTGCAAGAAAACTTCTGAAAAATCCTTTTCATTTATGGGCAAATAAAGCTGAAAATAGCTCATGCTACATAAATAAAGATAGGAAAATGGCAAGCTGTCTAGATTTGGTTTCCTCATTTTAAAAGTAGAGTTTTCCCAAAAACTGATTTAATTATCTGAGAAACATTACCTTGGTCCGGATGAACAGGAGTCGCTCCAAATTCCGCCGCCCGTGACAGCCTCGAACGATTCATGTCTATGCAGTAGACTTTGGAGAAACCAGCCTCCTTAAGCAGTGCTATGGCGTACATGCCCATCATGCCAGCGCCCTGGGAATAAGACAAGGATGTCAGATTATTTTTTGGGAATTTAAGACAAGGATGTCAGCTTATCTCCTGGGAATAAGACAAGGAAGTCAGATTATTTCCTGGGAATAAGACAAAGGTGTGAGATTATTTCCTGGGAATTTAAGACAAGGATGTCAGATCATTTCCTAGGAATAAGACAAGGATGTCAGCTTATTTTCTGGGAATAAGACAAGGGTGTCAGCTTATTTCTTGGAAATAAGACAAGGGTGTCAGCTTATTTCTTGGAAATAAGACAAGGGTGTCAGCTTATTTCTTGGGAATAAGACAAGGATGTCAGATTATTTTCTGGGAATTTAAAACAAGGATGTCAGCTTATTTCCTGGGAATTTAAGACAAGGATGTCAGCTTATTTCCTGGGAATAAGACAAGGAAGTCAGTTATTTCCTGGAATAAGACAGGGGTGTCAGCTCCAATTTCTGGGAAATAAGACAAGAATGTCAGATTATTCCTGGAATAGACAAGAATGTCAGATTATTTCCCTGGGATAAGACAAGGATGTCAGCTTATTTCCTGGGAATAAGACAAGGATGTCAGCTTATTTCCTGGGAATAAGACAAGGATGTCAGATTATTTTCTGGGAATTTAAGACAAGGATGTCAGCTTATTTCCTGGGAATTTAAGACAAGGATGTCAGCTTATTTCCTGGGAATAAGACAAGGAAGTCAGTTTATTTCCTGGGAATAAGACAGGGGTGTCAGCTCATTTCCTGGGAATAAACACAAGATGTCAGATTATTCCCTGGGAATAAGACAAGAATGTCATTATTATTCCCTGGGAATAAGACAAGGGTGTCAGATTATTTCCTGGGAATAAGACAAGGGTGTCAGCTCATTTCCTGAGAATAAGACAAGGATGTCAGCTCATTTCCTGAGAATAAGACAAGGATGTCAGCTTATTTCCTGGGAATAAGACAAGGATGTCAGCTTATTTCCTAGGAATAAGACAAGGATGTCAGCTTATATCCTGGGAATAAGACAAGGATGTCAGCTTATTTCCTGGGAATAAGACAAGGGTGTCAGCTTATTTCCTAGGAATAAGACAAGGATGTCATCTTATTTCATGAGAATTTAAGACAAGGATGTCAGATCATTTCCTAGGAATAAGACAAGGATGTCAGCTTATTTCCTGGGAATAAGACAAGGATGTCAGCTTATTTCCTGGGAATTTAAGACAAGGATGTCAGCTTATTTCCTGGAAATTTAAGACAAGGATGTCAGATTATTTTCAACTGACACCGAGTTATGTAGGTACAACTCAAAACAAAATTCTAATGGGTTTCAGAGCTCGTCTAAAATATATACTATAGTTCCAAAGAGACAATCTTCAGTGTTCCTTCTTTTCATTTTGGCGTAGCCTTTTGTAAGGAAATTCAGATTCTTGGAAAACTGAAGCTCTTGTCTTGTACGAGAGGGTCATGTCTCAATTCTGGTGAATTCTGAAGCTAAAGTGAATGATAATAGTTCTATGTAACAATATCTATACATACGTATACATAACTTTGGATTTGTTTCTCTATTATTTTTATTATTATTTTATTATTTATTTTTTTTTGCTCTATCACAGTCCTCCAATTCGACTGGGTGGTATTTATAGTGTGGGGTTCCGGGTTGCATCCTGCCTTCTTAGGAGTCCATCACTTTTCTTACTATGTGTGCCGTTTCTAGGATCACACTCTTCTGCATGAGTCCTGGAGCTACTTCAGCCTCTAGTTTTTCTAGATTCCTTTTCAGGGATCTTGGGATCGTGCCTAGTGCTCCTATGATTATGGGTACGATTTCCACTGGCATATCCCATATCCTTCTTATTTCTATTTTCAGATCTTGATACTTATCCATTTTTTCCCTCTCTTTCTCTTCAACTCTGGTGTCCCATGGTATTGCAACATCAATGAGTGATACTTTCTTCTTGACTTTGTCAATCAACGTCACGTCTGGTCTGTTTGCACGTATCACCCTATCCGTCCTGATACCATAGTCCCAGAGGATCTTTGCCTGATCGTTTTCTATCACTCCTTCAGGTTGGTGCTCGTACCACTTATTACTGCAAGGTAGCTGATGTTTCGTGCACAGGCTCCAGTGGAGGGCTTTTGCCACTGAATCATGCCTCTTTTTGTACTGGTTCTGTGCAAGTGCCGGGCATTCGCTTGCTATGTGGTTTATGGTTTCATTTTTCGTATTGCACTTCCTACATATGGGAGAGATGTTATTTCCGTCTATCGTTCTTTGAACATATCTGGTTCTTAGGGCCTGATCTTGTGCCGCTGTTATCATTCCTTCAGTTTCCTTCTTTAGCTCTCCCCTCTGTAGCCATTGCCATGTGTCATCGCTGGCTAGTTCTTTAGTCTGTCTCATGTATTGTCCGTGCATTGGTTTGTTGTGCCAGTCCTCTGTTCTGTCTGTCATTCTCCTGTCTCTGTATATTTGTGGGTCTTCGTCTACTTTTATTAGTCCTTCTTCTTTCCCATGCACTCTTTAGCCACTCGTCTTCACTGGTTTTCAGATATTGCCACAGTGCTCTGTTCTCGATGTTGACGCAGTCCTCTATACTTAGTAGTCCTCTCCCTCCTTCCTTTCGTGTTATGTATAGTCTGTCCGTATTTGCTCTTGGGTGTAGTGCTTTGTGTAATGTCATATGTTTCCTGGTTTTCTGATCTATGCTGCGGAGTTCTGCCTTCGTCCATTCCACTATTCCTGCGCTGTATCTGATTACTGGCACTGCCATGTGTTTATGGCTTTTATCATATTTCCTCATTGAGTTTTGACTTGAGTATCTCCTTGAGTCTCTGCATATATTCTTTCTGATCGTGTCTTTCATCTCTTGGTGTTTTATATCCCCTCCTTCCATTATTCCCAGGTATTTGTATCCTGTCTCATCTATGTGTTTGATGTTGCTCCCATCTGGTAGCTTTATCCCTTCAGTTCTCGTTACTTTGCCTTTTTGTATGTTGACTAAGGCGCATTTTTCTATTCCAAACTCCATCCTGATGTCCCCAGATACAATCCTTACAGTCTGGATTAGGGTATCTATTTCCTTGATGCTCTTACCATACAGCTTGATGTCGTCCATGAACATCAGATGGTTGATTCTGTTGCCTCTTTTCTTGAGTTGGTACCCGGCATCCATCTTCTGTAGTACTTTTATCATGGGAATCATGGCTACTACGAAGAGTAGTGGGGACAGTGAGTCGCCCTGGAAGATCCCTCTCCTGATGATAATTAACCTCTGCTAGTCTTATTCCAGAGCTTGTAAGTATTGTATTCCAGTTGCGCATTGTATTTTTTGTGGAAGCTGATGATGTTTTCCTCCTCTGCCCCATATATTTTCAGGCATTCTATTAGCCATGTGTGTGGTATCATGTCGAAGGCTTTCTTATAGTCTATTCATGCCATGCTTAGGTTGGTTTTTCCTTCTCCTACTGTTCTTCATTACCATTTTGTCTATCAGGAGTGGTCGTTTTATGCCCCTACACTTCCTTCTGCAGCCTTTCTGTTGGTGGGGGATGGTGTTTGTCTCCTCTAGGTAGTTGTATAGCCTTTCACTGATGATACCTGTTAGTAACTTCCACATTATTGGTAGGCAGGTGATAGGCCTGTAGTTACTGGCTATATTTCCCTTACTCTTGTCTTTTTGTACTAAGGATGTTCTTCCTGTGGTCATCCATTTGGGTGCATGGTGATTTGAGATACAAGGCTGGAGTTGATCTGCTATTCGTGGGTGTAGGGCCTTGAAGTTTTTGAGCCAGTATCCATGGACTTCATCGGGACCTGGGGCTTTCCAGTTTGGCATTTTCTTTAGTTGGTGTCTGACTGTGTCTGTCGTGATCTCTGTGAATCTTTGTTTTTATTCTCCCCGTTTCTTCTTCCTTGACTTCCTGGAGCCATGTTGCATGTTTGTTGTGTGATACCGGATTGCTCCATATGTTTTCCCAGAGTCTCTTACTTGGTTCGGCTTCAGGAATTTCTGGGTGGTTGTCATCCCCTCTTAGTTGGCTGTATTGTCTTTTCTGGTTGGTTCCGAATAGTTTGTTCTGTTGGTATCCCTTATTCCTGTTCATGTACCGTTGGATCTTATGTGCTTGGCCTTAATCCTCTGTTTTACATCTTCTATTGTGTTGTTTAGTCCCCTTCTATCTTGTACTTTGTATTTCTAGTTGAGTTCCTCCCTTGTTTTCTAGCTTCTTAGCCTTTTTTCTGCCATCTCTTTCAGTTTACTCAAGTCAGATCTCATCACCATGATTTGCTTTTCCAGGCGCCTTTTCCAAGGAGGTTGCGGTTTTGGTTTCTGTTGGGTTGGTTGTGCTGGTGGTGTTGTTGTTCGAATCCCCATCAGTTCTGCTACTAATCTTGCTCCTGCATATGCCAAGTTATTTGTTTCTGTGATACTGGTGGTGTGTATTATGCCCATTATTTCATTGACCTCACTTGTTTTCTCCCTTAATTTCTTGGTGTTGTAGGCTTTCATGGAGGGGATCATTGTTCTCTCTGTATCTGGCTCCATCCATTGTCTAATCTTTTCTACCCATTCCGTCCTCTCTGTTACTTCGTCGGTGTTTCTTCGTGTGTCGTTGTTTGATACTTCATCCTCCCTGTCGTCTTCTGTGGCATCGTCTCTCAGTTCGTCTTCGTGTAATTCGTTGTCGTGTGACATTTCCCTTTCCAGTTCTTCTCTTTCTGTTAGGGAGAGCCAGTTCTTTTTCTTTATGTTCCTTGCTTGGTCTGCCAGCCTCTGCTCTGTTTGGGGGGGTGTTATTCCTCTCATTCCAGATGTTGACCAATCTTCTTCTATATCCTCTCTCCGTCGGGTTGCTTCTGATGTAGCATCTCTATATTTCCTTATTTTCTTCTCTTGTCCATTTCTTCCTTTTTGCTTCTGTAGCTCCAATCTCAGGCTGTTGATTACTGTCGCTGTGGTGATCAGTTGCTGGATGACGACCTCCAAGTACCTGACCGTCTTCCCCTTCAATTGGGTTGAATACCTGGTTGCCGGACGAAGCTCCTCTGTTGCCAGAGGTTCCATTTACGTCGTTGTCGTTTATTCCTTCATTTCTTTCCATCATTGCTGAGTTTTTGCTATTTAACCCATAGCTGGACCCTACCCCATCAGGGATAGGTACTCATTTACAGCTGAGTAGACTGAGGAAATTATGGTAAAGATCCTTTATTATTATTATTATTATTATTATTATTATTATTATTATTATTATTATTATTATTATTATTATTATTATTATAAGTGTAGTCTTTTGTAAGAAAATTCAGATTTTGGGAAAACTGAAGCTCTTGTTTTGTACGAGAGGGTCATGTCTCAGTTCTGGTGAATTCTGAAGCTAACGTGAATGATACTATACTCTGTTTTTTTCCATCTATCCACCCGCCTGTGCTGTTTGTGTATGGTAACACTGCGTCCCGGGCTTTAGATAGTTACGCTATGTGTAAGTTTGAGGTAAATAAAGGATATCTGGGTGTACATTTGCAACTGAAAAGTGTTTTAATAATTTACTGCATACGAATTACACCGTAAATATTCGAAATAGGATATTATTATAATTGTTGAATGTAAGCTGAATGTAACTAACTAAAGCCCGGGACGCAGTGTTACCATACGCAAACACCACAGGCGGGTGGACAGATGGAAAAAACCGAGTATAGTTTTATCTAACAATATATGTACATACATACGTATATATATATTTGGATTTGTTTCTCTGTTATTATTATTATTATTATTATTATTATTATTATTATTATTATTATTATTGATTATTATTATTATTATTATTATTATTATTATTATTATTCAGAAGATGACCCTTACTCATATGGAACAAGCCCACCACAGGGGCCAAGTGACTTGATATATTTAAGCTTCCCAAGCATGCCCATGCCCCATACCAACCTGAATAAGAGCTATCGACGCTCCCGGCTGTCCCGGCCTGGGCACAGAGGGTATCTTGGAGATCGCGTGAACCATGGTGGCCAAGGGACAGTTGACGGGCGCTGCCATCTGGGGCGTGAGAGCAGGGGGCAGAGTGACGATGGGCGTCCCTGGGGGGCATCGGATGTGCGTCGAGTAGGAACCGAAAAGGGCCGCCCTTTTTATGATGACTTGGCCACACTGAAATTGTAATGGAGTCGAGTACAGACGTTTGCTATATGTTTAAGACAGCAGGTGTTTTGAGGTGACAGCTGTACGTGGTACATGTATATTGTACATCCACACACACACACACACACACACACACACACACACATATATATATATATATATAGATACATATATATATATATATTATATATATATATATATATACATATATATATATATGGCTGGTATAAATGTTCTGTTATAACAGAATTCCATTTCATAAAAGGAGCCCATAAAAACGCCAGAATATAGAAAGTAAGTAATACTATATTTCAGAGACTGCTGTGTCTCTCTTCTTCAGCAGTCTCTGAAACATAGCAGTTTACTCTCTATATTTTGGTGTTTTTATGGGCTCCTTTTATTATATATATATATATATATATAATATATATATATATATATATATAATATATATATAATATATATATATATCACATACATACATATACGTACATATATCTATTATGGGACGAGGTCAGATAATCAAAAAGTTTTTTTCTGCACAATAAATCATCAATCACGTAATATAAACTATGCAACTACGCCATGATGATTGCATTACGCTGAGAGAAACGATATCGAACAGACAGCTGCTTAATAACTGGCAATTTGAACCCTTTTTAGCTGGATGAATGATGTGTTATAAAGCTTAATATTTCTATGTTCAAATCTGCAGTTTATTGACCAAAGTATAGTCATAGTTTAGTTTGCAAGGTGTTTCTTAGATATGTGTAGTACATCTTATTAACTTGTAGCTTATTACAGATATAAATAGATTTAAACAATATGTAAGCGAAAAGCACCCATGGCCTGCACAACAAGTACATGTAAAGCACACGAGGCTTGTATTAAAAAAAAAAAAAAAAAAAAAAAAAAAAAAAAAACCAAAAAAAAAAAAAAAAAAAAGGAAAAAAAAAGCAGTTTTTTCTTTGTAAAACTATCAAATTAATAATATACAGATCCACACAAAAGTAAAATCTTAAATAAATCAATATATTGCATAAAATAAAATAAAAACAAGGACAGCATATTTTTGTGGTAAAACTATCAAATTAACAATATACAGATCCACACAGAAATGAAATCTTAAATAAATGAATACACTGCATAAAACAAAATAAAAACAAAGACAGCATAGTTTTTTGGTAAAACTATCAAATTACTAATATACAGATCCACATAGAAGCAAACTCTTTAATCCATGAATATATAAATAATATAAAAATCTTAGTAATGCAACACGGCGTCAATGATCACAGGTAAAACTGAGAATTAAGTATACAACAAAGTAGGAAAACCTCTTACAAACTCACCTTTCATTAAACTTTCACACTATCACTCACACTTATCTGTACTTTCACACCCTCACTCACCTTCAATTGATATCCACGCCTTCGCTCACACTCAGCCCAAACTCCACATTTTTAAAACTCACCTTAATCTGATTCTCACACTTATTCGTATGCCCCAGAGAGCAAAGGAGGCAGTTCCCGCAGAAGGTGGAGATACCCCAAGTGACCCGGTCGCCTTCCTGGACACCTGGGCGCCCTGATTTGACCACGACGCCGCACCCCTCGTGCCCGAGGACGCTGGAGACACAGGGAAGAAAAGGCAGAGAAGAATGAAAAGAATTTATAAAGGAATTATGGCATTAAAGAGAGAAATTCAAGACAGACTAGGAATGATACACGCAAGGAAGCCGTTTCAAAGGCAAAGTCCCGCCCCCTACTACTACTATTTGCAGATGGCAAATATGGCTAATGCAGTCATCAATAAAAGCTGTATCAGGGTAAAAATAGGAAAATTGTACTGGAAAGGACTAGCGATGCCTTCATTCATGTATGCAATGGAAGTCATGAAACTTGATAGGAAAACAATAAATGAATTGCAGAAGATAGACAATAAAGTATACAGAGCAATTTTGAAAGCGCCAAGTTACACAGCAAGTTGTGCGTTAAGATCTGAAATAGGGGCCTCTTCCTGCCAATCTAGAGATATGAAGAATAAACTTTTCTACCTGAAACATACACTGAAGAATGGGGGAAATAGGCTCCTATATGAGATAACCATAGATCAGTATGAAAAAAAAAAAAAAAAAAAACAAAAAAAAAAAAAAACCCTGGATAATGCAAGTAAAAGAGTATATGAAGACTAAACATAAACTTGAAGTAAAAATTGAAGCAGTTAAAGACAAACAGTTTAAGAGAAATAATAAAACAATTGGGACAGGAAAACATGGCAGAAAGAAATGAATGAAAAGTCAACGTTAAGAATCTACAGAAAATATAAAGAAAACATAAGAGAAGAAATCTGGTATGATAACACTGAAAAAACAATGCTGATCAGTAGGGCCAGACTAGGTATACTAGGATTAAATGACAGAAATAGGATAAAAGGAGAAGATACAAAATGTTTATACTGTGAGGAACAAAATGAAAATTTAGAACATTTCTTACTTTACTGTCCAGCATACAATGAAATTAGAAATAGATATAGCTTTATGCAGCAACCATATCAAGAAAATAAAGAGGAATTAGTAGCAAATATAATCTTATTGGTAGTTCTAATGAGGGAGGAAGTGGAGAATAGGAAAGATTTTATAAAAGAAATGTGGTATTTCAGAGAGAAGAAACTCAAACAAACACAAACAAAGGAGGAATAAAAGAAGCAAGGGAGCCGTTTCAAAGGCATATCCCACCCACTACTACTACTACAACTACAAACGAGATTGAAAAGATGGCCAGCGATGATTATGAGGAAAACAGAGAAAACCAGGAGAAAACTAAGCTGGTAATAATGAATAAAGGAAAAAAAGGTCATTCCTATAAAAAAAACAAGTACAAAATGCTCGAGTTTACAGTACAACGTATAATCAATTCCACAGAAAACGGATCTATCTTTCGGTGGTCTCCGTATAATGCTGTATGAACCGCAGTCCATGAAACTTTCCGCCAAGGCCCAGTGGTGTCTTGTCCAATACACGAATCTGTCTGAATACTTGCAGTGTGTGTGTGTGTGTTTATACACTCACAGATACACACACAATGTCAGTAATATTAAACACTCCTTTCATGTAAGCACACAAATGCTTTTAAGTATTTTATAGTAAACAGTGTATGAAATAAATGCATAAGCAAACAAATCAGTTACATAGACAAACACACAAACAAGACTCAACACTTAGCTACCTTAAGGAATGAACTACGAAACCCGTCAAGTTCCGGACGAGACGTTACAGAGGTCATCTGGGTGGAAATCTAAATACAATGTTACTTGACGCTTTTTCTTTTTCAAGTTCAGTTTTGCATGTATGTATGTATGTATGTATGTATGTGTATGTATGTATGTATGTATGTATATGTATGTATTTAATTTTTCAATTTCAAATTTTTACGGGTTTAAAAAGATTCAAATTTTGATTGGTTTTAATAACCATCTACTATAAATGGAAGATTTAGAATTTGTTCGTAAAATCGTAAAATGAGGTTTTGCAATCAGCTAACCTATAAAGATATGAATTACATTTCTTTATTTATTTATTTATTTATCTAATTTCAAGCTTTGACGGGTTTTAAAAGTTTCAAATTTTGATCGGTTTAAAAAACCATTTACTGCAATTAGATGATTTAGAATTTGTTCGTAAACTCGTTAAATGAGTTTTCGCAATCGGCTAACCTATAAAGATGTGTATTATATTTTAGAAATAAAACCAGTGACCACTTAAGGACAACACGGTCGCCATCCTATATATTTCCTTTCATCTAAAAATTTCACAAAGCAACACCTGACACACACACACACAGAGAGAGAGAGAGAGAGAGAGAGAGAGAGAGACTTACTTCACTTCACGCTGTTACGTAAAGCGCACTTGTATGTATTCAAGTTTATAAATGTTACGTCGACTCCCCTTATATCTGTCTATAGACGTTGTATATATGTATATATATATATATATATATATATATATATATATATATATAATCTAATATAGAATGAGTCAAATAATTCCAAATTTAATTTGGATGGAGTTGAATATTTCCAATTCAAGTATCTAATTCGGCCTTCCAAGACCTGCATAGAAAACGGGATGTGCCAGCGCCGAGATATTGCACTTAAATTATAACATTTTCGAACTAATTGACGTATTTAATTAGAACTTCCCAATAACTAATGGACGTACAATCGCTTTCAAAAGTTCAGCTACGCTCACCTGTCATTAATTATACCTGCAGGTGGCGGCAGGCTTTTGAAGCAGAGTGTATATTTTAAAACATGGGTCTTAATTACATAAAGTCAACCAAGGCATTCGATCTCGAAGTGGAGAACTTAATTTATTAAGATGCTGCCAGGGGTTATAATTAAGTTTTTCAATAAATATTACGAAGCAGCTCAGCCTCTCTCTCTCTCTCTCTCTCTCTCTCAAAAGAATAACTGGCAGTAAACTCGAAGAAAGGCAAATAGCGTTTATCTATGAATGAACGCTATTCCCCAAAATCTACCAATATTACTACTACTACTACAACTACGCCTAAGTAAAAGGGGAAGCCGTTGCAAAGGCAAATCACAATCGTCGCAAAGAGAGCCGTTTCAAAGGAAAATTCTATCTACTACTGATTTATAGAGATATGACATTTAGGAACTAATTAAATCTTCTGGCATGAGTACCGGTTTGGAAATCCTCGTAAGTTAGCCAGGGCCATGAACTCTAAGTGCGAAAATAGGAGAAAATGTAACTCCAGCTTAAATCAATAAAAAAGTAATAAAAATAAACATTAAAGGAACGCCATGTCATGATACGAAAATAGAGACGGACATGGGGTACATTTCAACACATGAAAGTTCTCTCTCTCTCTCTCTCTCTCTCTCTTCTCTCTCTCTCTCTCTCTCTCTCCTGAATACAGCAAAAATATTCCCTTGTACCACACCAAGATACCTACTGGTGTCACAAAACGTTAAGGTCAACG
>NC_061103.1:5188515-5193515 GCF_015104395.2 Macrobrachium nipponense | reverse complement strand
AAGTATCTTTTCCCAGTTGGAATCACGAACGTCGAATCATTTGGATCACAAATCAAATATTGTCTGAGGAGATTAAGCACTGGAGATTACATTGTATATACTGGGCTTGTTGATATTAAAATGAAATTCAAATAAATAGCTCATTAACAATAGCCTGAAATAATTATATGCAATTAACTGAAGTACTTTAACCATTTTATATATAAAAAACATATTGTACTTGGTGGTAACAAAACGAAGAGAGAAAATTATAAATAATTAATATTAAAAAAACATAAATATTACAACAAAAGTATTAATTGCAATTATCTGCAAGTGTACAAAAATGAAATTCGACACAAATGAATAATTAATATTAAAAAAAAAAAAAGATAATACAACAAAAAATCGATTGGAATCACCTGAAATGCTACCAAAATGAAATTCGAATCATGTAAATAATTTATATTGAAACATTTAATAAAGATATACGAAAAATAAATCATTACGGCAATTATCTGAACAACGCAAAACTCGCACGAAACCTGTCTTGAGTTGTTTCACCTTAGATGAATGGGTGACCTCTCACATTCCACATTTTGAAACTAAAGGGGACTGAATAACAGGAGAGGCCTAGGCTGAGAGAGAGAGAGAGAGAGAGAGAGAGAGAGAGAGAGCAATCACCTGAAGGTCTCAATTTTGAGAGAGAGAGAGAGAGAGAGAGAGAGAGAGAGAGAGAGAGAGAGCAATCAGCTGAAGGTCTCAATTATGAGAGAGAGAGAGAGAGAGAGAGAGAGAGAGCAATCAGCTGGAGGTCTCAATTGTGAGAGAGAGAGAGAGGAGAGAGAGAGGCAATCAGCTGGAGGTCTCAATTGTGAGAGAAGAGAGAGAGAGAGAGAGAGAGAGAGAGAGAGAGAGAGAGAGAAATCTTCCATTTCTGATACATTCTTTTCCTAAAAGAGAAAAAAAAACTTTTGAGGAGCAAAAATAGAAAAAGAATAATGTCTCAAGCCCAAAGCCTGTCTGATCAAGACGAGAGAGAGAGAGAGAGAGAGAGAGAGAGAGAGAGAGAGAGAGAGAGTACCACCATCTTCAACACATTCATTATCTGAAGACAAGCAGTCAAGATTGAAAATTAAAAAGTAATATTTGTCTCAAGCCCAAAACCTGTCTGATCAAGACGAGAGAGAGAGAGAGAGAGAGAGAGAGAGAGAGAGAGAGAGAGAGAGAGAGAGAGAGAGAGAGAGAGAGAGATAAAGGAACAGTACACCATCTTCAATACATTCCTTATCTGAAGACAAGGAACAGTCAAGATCGAAAATCAAAAAGAATTATCTTTTTAATTAACAATGTTCGACATCTACTGTCAACTCCATTTTGAATATTTACGAAATATTTCTTCTTCTTGAACAACTTTTGTATTCCTTGTTTAACCTTCCCAACTGTAAGCGAAGCTCCCCTTTAAAAAAGGAGACAGTTCCGAATTCTATTTCATTCTGGGTCCACGCTGTCACAACAGACAATATGTCTTTGTTCTCATTGTTCACTTTATTTTGGCATTTCTTTGTTCGTGCTTATTTATAAAAAAAATATTTTAATTTTTCTTTTATCATAACATAGACTTCAGATTTTGATTTAATGGTGACTACATTGTCACAAATTATTTTTATTTTATTTCTTTGACGCTTTTATTTATTTATTTATCTACTTATTTTTGCAAATCATGATGAGATTCTTTCCCAATCTCTGTTGCTTTAAAGCAAATCTATTTTTGTTTTTCGTAAATTTTCTTTATGGGCTATTGATGTCATCTGTCGTGAATTCTGCTACAATCATTGGCTTTTGAAAATTAATCTATATAAATTTTCTAAATTGTCAATTTTTTTCTTTATAATTCCAATAATACTATTTTTCCTTCATGATACAATTTTTCTAAAATGATTTTTCAGCTATCTATTACGTATGTACAGAGATTTAAAATTTTTTAAAGCAAAACATTTGTATATTTCCTCCAATGAAACCATCAGGCTAGAAATAGTATATGTATAATATATATATATATATATATATATATATATGTGTGTGTATATATATATATTATATATATATATAAATAAATATATATATATAAATATATATATATATATATATATATTATATATATATAAATATACAGGGATATTTATATATATCTATATATATATATATATATATCATATATATATATATATATATATATATATGGGTTTCTGTAAAGTCTTCTTAGATGCGGTTGCCAGCCTTACTTACTCCCTTCCTCCAGGCTACAACACACAACAATCAACTGACCACCATGTACTGGTTCACACCTGTCCCAGGCACCAAACTCTGGCCTTCAAACTAGCTTAACATGCACAATGACTAGACGAATTTTTTGTACGCGCGCGCGCGCATACGTATATGGATTAGTGTATACGCGTGCGTTTACTGCCATGGTATAGTTAGGAATAAATGTAAGAGTTTAAATATGTAAATAAATATTGTAAAAGGTAAATCATTTAAATTTTCAATTATCACTCATACTTCAGTGTGGTTTTCGGTCAGTTCTATACTTTTTATATTTTCGAAGGACTTGCAAAACAAAATATACTTTGATCTTTACCAGAATAAAAATGAAAACATCTACTAGAAGCGACTTGGAATCCTAAATATCATACAATTATGTCATGACAGATTACGAAAAGTGTAAAATGTAACAGATGACAAGACACTTTCAGATCTGAGTAATATGAATGTTATTAAAACCTAGGGCTAGGAGGACATGGCAGGAACTATTACTGGACGTTAAGGTTGTCTGATATACTGCAAATATATATAATATAATCTAATAAAAGGAGCCCATAAAACCGCCAAAAAATATAGAAAGTAAGTACTATATTACGGAGACTGCTGTCTCTCTCTTCAGTTAGGTAATGAATGAGAAAAGTTACAGAAAAGGCGGTATATATACCAAGAGATCTATCCACGGGTAGCCGTTTTACCAAGTCACCCCTGTCATAATATATAATATGACTAACTGAGATATAATATATAATGTATAATATGACTCTAACTATACGGTCGCTTTGGGATACAATATACCCTGGATAGACGAGGGGGTCAAAATGCGTAAATATCTGAATTAGGCTTGAAATGAAATACTGATTTATTTGGCTAAAACTACGGAGAAATGGTTATATGTGAAACTATGGTTTATGCTTATTTAGAAAATTATCTCTACAGATTCTGAACGTTGAAAGTATGAGGTCCTCACAGCCTCAGACTTGCAATTTGTTTTCATAAATATATAAAAATGCTAAAGGTTTCTGATACGCGAGTCAAAATCTCCACAGAGATGACAAATTGTAACTGGTATTATTCCAGATTGTTATCAAACTAACCATTACAGCTAGTCAATATTTTATCCTTTTGTCAGAGCAAAGGACTTAGGACTCTCCATCAAATTTGCAGGTTCAAGAAGGATACCCAGTTAAAACACACCTTCAGTTTTGAGCGCGAAATACATTGATGACTGAGCATACACTTGTAATAAATAGCATGAAATCAGAATGCTTAAGAGGTCCTCTAGAGCTTATGCATCACTCCAAGAGTAACTACCAAGGCCAATCAAATGGTCCTTGGCCTTCTGCAGGAAGAAGAGTATTAGATCTTTCTAGTGTAACTGTATACTAAAACCACTTGTATGGCTATACACAAGACTTGTATGACTTGAACGTTTTTGCTTTTATTTCACCATGGAGTGAGGTCCTTTGAAAGTCACAAGGTGCACGAACAATATCAAAATATTGAATAAAAATAAAACTACTGCTTTTAACTGACAGCTTGGGACTGCTCACTTTTCACTGACAGCTTGGGACTGCTCACTTTTCACTGACAGGTTGGGACTGCTCACTTTTCACTGACAGGTTGGGGATGCTCACTTTTAACTGACAGCTTGGGACTGCTCACTTTTCACTGACAGGTTGGGGATGCTCACTTTTAAGTGACAGCTTGGGGTTGCTCACTCTTAACTGAAAGCTAACTTGGAACTGCTCACTTTTCACTGACAGGTTGGGGTTCCTCACTTTTCACTGACAAGTTGGGGTTCCTCACTCTTCACTGACAGGTTGGGGTTGCTAACTTTTCACTGACAGGTTGGGGTTGCTCATTTTTTGCTCACTTTTCACTGACAGGTTGGGGTTGCTCACTCTTAACTGAAAGCTAGCTTGAACTGCTCACTTTTCACTGACAGGTTGGGGTTGCTCAATCTTAACTGAAAGCTAGCTTGGAACTGCTCACTTTTCACTGACAGGTTGGGGTTGCTCACTCTTAACTGAAAGCTAGCTTGGAACTGCTCACTTTTCACTGACAGGTTGGAGCTGCTCACTTTCAACCGAGAGTGCCATGTAATTTTACGCCTTGTGATATTCAATTCGCAGGAAATGGTATATATATGCTGAGAGAGAGAGAGAGAGAGAGAGAGAGAGAGAGAGGAGAGAGAGAGAGAGAGAGAGAGAATTTCTGTTTTAAACAAGTCAAAAAAGGACCACCTCTTGTGAATCAAAACCAGTCTAGCACAAAACAACATACAAAATCACCAATTTGCAATGGAAATAACAGCTTGTGGTGTCCTCACGTGACTGCACTGATGCAACAAGCAACAATGCATGCAACGGACAAGACATCCAGACAGACACAGACAGACACTTAGTCGTCAGGCAGTTTGGAAACAAATAAAATGTCGTAGAGTTCGTTTAAAGAAGTTGGTCTCAACTTTTACATTTTAGATTTGTGTCATTAACAAAATACTTCTTGTGCTTTTGATAGATACGTGGTAATAAATTTAACAAATATTAAATCATTTAAATCATAATTCACGCGAAGACATTCAAAAAACAGATTCGAAAATAAACTAGCATACAGTTTTCATAAGACATCAAATGCAACACTTGAATTTCGAAGTAATCACAGCTAAATAATCGAAGAAAGTTGCATCAAGTAGA
>NC_061103.1:5151015-5183515 GCF_015104395.2 Macrobrachium nipponense | reverse complement strand
GCTACCTATTCTATCGAAAGTACTTGAAAAAATTATTGCAAATCAGTTACTGAATTTTTAGAGGAAAATAAACTAATCTCTTTAAGCCAAACATGGATTCCGACCAAAATTGTCCTACTGAAACAGCCCTGTTAAAATTATCTGACAAGATTTATGAAAATATAGACAACAAAAAAGTTTCCTTACTTTTATTACTAGATTTATCTAAGGCTTTTGATAGCGTGAATGGTGCCATATTATTGGAGAAATGTGCGTTGATGAATATTGATCAGAGGTGGTTTAAAGTGCTACTTTGAGAAAGGTTTCAGTCCGTCAGGCTAAATGGTACTGTATCATCGAAGAAAAATATTCAATTCGGAGTACCTCAGGGATCAATTCTCGGCCTATACTTTCATGGTATATGTTAATGATCTCGTGAGATCAATCAATACCTGGCTGTTTTATAGTTCAATATGCTGATGACACAGCAAATACTAATAGAAGGTGACATTAAGGATATAGCCGACATGATTTGTAAGGCAGAAGACATTCTAAACAGAGCTAAAGATTATTTTTTGAGAAATGGCTTACTTCTAAATGAGAAAAAGACACAGTTTATCATTATTGGATCCAGGCAATATGTGTCAGATATTGGAGATGAGGTACAGATAAATTTTTAATGGAAATAATAATTAAGCCAATGACGACTGTGAAAAATTTAGGTGTTCATTTCGATCGGTACATGAACTGACTGTCACATAGACGAAATGTATAAAAAGGTAATGGGTACTCTTATATACTTAAATAGAGTAAAAGATCATTTTGAGTCAAGTACTCGCAAGATAGTCGTCCAGCACTAGCTTTAAGTTATATAAAATTATGCTTTAAAGTTTGGGGATGTACTAACAAATCACAGCTACAAAGAATACAAAAAGCTGCAGAACTTTGCAGCAAGAGTGGCTGTGGCAACGTTAGAAAGTTTGAACATGTAACTCCACATTTAAAGGAATTGGAATGGTGAAAAATAAAGAGACCAGTATACTCTTGACATGTGCATTATGGTATATAAATGCTTTAAATAATAAAATTCCAGATTGGTTATACAGTTTCCCACCAGTATCTTTATTCAGTAATGTCCATACACGCCAAATGGATGATTTGTATGTTGCAAGACATAAAACTAGTATTGGCTCACGGCAAATCAGAGTCCGAGGTCCAGTGTTGTTTAATAAACAGCCACGTGAAATAAAAGAAGCTGGCTCTGTGTCTATTTTCAAGTCAAAACTAAGGAGTTTACTTTTAACAGAGTCTTAATTGTTCTTTTAATTATTATTACTTTGTTCTTAGATTTTGATCTGGCTTATTTTTATGTTTTACTAACTGATACTGCATTGTAGTTTTTAAATCCAGGTATCCTAATTCAACATGGGTTCTGAGTCTGTACATATTTGCTAAGACTTATTTATTGAAAATTTTATGACTATCTGATTTTTACTACATATCCTATCTTTTTAGAACTGTCTTCGTTTTGTATTGCCTGTACGTATTTTTATATACTTATTTATTGATAATTTATGACTATTAGATTTCTATTTGAAGCTCATTTTACCTATGATTGTCTATTTTTATACATAGTTTCAAAATAGTTTCCTATGGTATTTATGTTATTGCTATTTTACTGATTTTGATATTCGTTAACCTATACCAGTTTTATGTAAGAGTAAATTCAAAATGTTTATACTGATATGGCTACTTATGTAGAATACCCAATGTACAATTGGAAATAAAGGATTATTATTATTATTATTATTATTCTATTATTACTATTCTAACTCTCTCTCTCTCTCTCTCTCTCTACGCGGTTATATTAATACTAAGCTTTTTGTTACCGTCCTTTCAATCATATAGGTCTATAGAATATATATATATATATATATATATATATATATATATATATATATATATATATATATATATATATATATATATATATATGCTTACATATAAGTGAATAATATTATACACATATATTGGCTTAAAATATATAATTCATGCACAAAACCAGTATAGTTCTTTTCTGGGAGCTTCAAAACGTCAAAAAATAAATAAATAAATAAATAAATTCCCGTCTCGTCCGTAGCGCCAAAATGTTCCAATAGATAACTCAACAAAGGACATTCTCTAAGGAACTTACTAAGTTCCATTAAGTTTTATTTCCGTTTGCCCACGTTCCAATATTTTCACTGCAAACTCGAGAGAAGAGGTTATAGACTCATGTGTTCGACAAAGTTCCTTATTCAGCCAGTTCCGTTTCGAGACTTTTTATGTGTCGACAGTTTTCCACCAACAGAGCCTTTGATCTCTAATGCTGTATAGGAAACTGTTCTGAAAAATTCCATAAACAAAATAACGCTGGTAATAATAGCAACACCGTTTGTCATCGAACGTAAATATCAGCCATGACTGGCGCCGTTAACCTGGAAAAAATACTCTCTCAAATACCCAGATAACAAAAGGAACCAAATAGGATGTACAGATATATACACAATTCCCGCATTCACTTTCTTTTAACTGTCATTACTCTTCATTAATCATAGGTCTAATGTGAACGCCATTGTCTCAATGTGACAAGAAATCGGGTTATGTGGACGTTGGTCTAAAATATGCTATACCCACTAAGGTCCCTGCTGTCTTATTTCTCCTGTTCTGATACACCAAATATAGACCATACGATGGGGAATAGACTCTCCAACGAGAGAGAGAGAGAGAGAGAGAGAGAGAGAGAGAGAGAGAGAGAGAGAGAGAGAGAGAGAGAGAGAGAGAGTTATTTCACCCTGGTTATAAGCGAAGATTACCTCGCCAAGGTAGCCTCCCCGTTTTCTGTTATACTTTGGTGTGAATTCTGAAAAGGTAGTTGGTGTTTCTCTCTCTCTCTCTCTTCATATGCAATCCTCGGAATTTAACTAACAACCAGGCACGTAATTAATTAGTTAAGTCAACAGAGGTACTATATTTGGTTTAAGACAAACCACCCTTTCGTTCTACCCCTCCCCCCGACGGTTTCATGGATCGAACATTGGCAAATTTGGATGTCAGCTGAAAGCACCAACACTTGCGCTGCAAAGAGAGAGAGAGAGAGAGAGAGAGAGAGAGAGAGAGAGAGAGAGAGAGAGAGAGAGAGAGAGAATTTTCTTGAATATGTTTAAACCTCTGGAACTGAAAAAAATGGACACTGGTGCGCGTGAGCAGACTGTACTAGGTATCTCGAAAACCAACTAGTGTTGGTCTGTCCTTCCCACTTTAAGGGGAAACTCCATCACTAAGTGAAAAGCGGAACTAGGGGAAAGTTCTCGGTTACCAGAGTTCACTTGCCAAAGTTGGCAGACAGTAAATTAAGCGAGCAAACGTAACCAATAAATAAAAGTTCGAAGTGTAAAAAAAAAAAAAAAAAAAAAAAAAAAAATGACTTATAAGGGTACTCGCTCCTCCCAACCAGCATCTATGGCTTCTCTCGTAATTGAAGAATGGCGTAAATATAAATGAAGAAGCCTCAAAATTCTAAGTCAAACGTTACGCAAAGATCCTACTACCATGTGTGAGGTTTCTCCATGACTGCGTAACGAAGTATAGGAGCGTTTCCTTACAATAGGAGAAAATCAATAGACCTATAATTCTGCAAGTTCTTATAAGGATCGAGCAAGATTGTTGCATCTTTCGCAGATACTTTTAGTAGCAGTTGCAATTTTCGTAATAGTAAACTCCTGGCAAAATGTTTGATAGATATCTAGATTTTAATAAAATAAAAGATTGTGATTGACTTCAAGTGTTTTTTGCAACTAAAAGTCTGAATAGGATTAAGGTTCCTGAAGCCTTATCTGAAGGGGTTTAGACATTCAATGAGGACTGGAATGGGTTGGAATAATATCAGGAATGCATGTCAGTCAGCTGGAAGAGTATTACTGGAATATGGGTTAACTGATATTGGACAAGACCTGGGACAAAATTAAGAATAGGCAAAAAGTATTAACAAATATTGCAAGGATATGAAGTACACCTGGTTGAATATGATAAGGACTCAAGTCTATAGACGGTGAAATCAAATTAAGTTTTCTAAAAACGAAAACCTTGGGTATATAGGTTATGTTGCAACCCTTATATTTATTTTCATTTACAATGTCGTAAGCTTGGTAAAAGTAGGGTATCCACAGAAGTCAAAGCAGCTCTCACTGACCCTTGCTAGGTTAGGTATGGGTTAGGTTATTTTGAATGTACGTATAGAGCCCTAGGTTAGCTTTGGGATGGACTGAAGAGGGCGCGTGGGGGGGGGGGGGGGGCGAGAGTTCAGAGTGGCCTTACAGCTTCCCAGCCCAGGTAAGGACCTGGTGCCCTAGGTTAGGTTAGGTTAAAGACAGACATGCATCTCTCTTGTCTTGTGTTTTACCCTTAAACAAAAAATCCCCTGCTTTCCCAATTTGGTCTCCCATATTATGATATGAAATTATACTTTCAACTTTGGAATGCAATTATGGTTTAGAGGTAAAATTGACCACCATTATGTCAAGGCAGGTTATGCCAAAAATCCCCAAGAGTAATAACTATATATAACCAACATATGAAAGCTACCAGATAACTGTTAATTTTTTTTTTATTTCTGGCACCTTGAGTCAATTTACGTTGATAGATCTGGGGCTAATGAGCCCTCATGTAGAACCTATAGTGCCCTTTGTTCGTGTTTCTACCCACATACCCATTTTCCTATCGTGGGTAGGGAAATCAACGAAAAATGTCATTTGTACAATGATCATCATTAACACAAAACGCATAAGATAAGCAGTAGGGAAAACATACTTAAGCCTTCTGCACAACAATTGGTCAGACAGTTGCAAATTTAGTCTACATATCTTGTGGTTAGGATATTTCACAGAGAATAAAGGAGGTAAACTAACCTAAAAAATAAGTCTATCTCTACGTCGACTTTAGTATGGGCCTAGTTTTGTACCTTTAGGGTTGCAAAATAGATTCCTCTAACAAGAGAACAAGTGTGTTTATGTGTTCAATGTGGCCATGAAATAACAATGACAACCAGCCGGATGTCATTTGATCCCATTGCACTCTCTGGTTACTATAAAAGAAAATGTGAGAAAAGTTCTCGATTACAGGCTAATGAAAATCAGTAATAAACCTATACATAAAAAATGGGGCACTGCAAGCGATATACGGATAAATTAAAAGGTTAATGATTAAAGCGTATCGTTACATACAATTATGTTGCAATGAGATGGTGAAATAACATGTTCCTAATTGTTCACAGTTGCTCACGAAAATGTTAAAAGTTCCCTTAACATTAAACCATAAAGCCTTCATTATCTAAAAAATAAAACTGTATACTTAGCTAATACATAAACAAACCACCACTATAACAAACGTTTTATCCAACATATATTTTTTGCAAGCATGAAAGCAGCTTGAAAACCAGCCGTTGCAGAACATTCGATACTTACCAAGACACAGGATATGGGACCGGCGTGCTCGCAGTAATAAACTGATAAATCCTCTATTCGTTCACACCACAATACTAGAGATTAACAAGCAAAGAAATTAGGGATTTCTGCTTCAAGATACAAGCACGACGAAGTTAACTACGCAACTAAACACTGATACTGAATACAAAACTGGTAAGAAGTAGGAAGTTCGAGCTCCCTCTGAGGACAGTATTGCCACCTCGGTCTACGAACCTGACTAGAGTTAGTACCAGTCTTCCAAGTTCAAGAGCGTCTTGATATAATGGGAGCGGACGGAAATGCGTTGTGTCATGGGGTACAACTGAGGAGATAAAGGATGATTACGTATCATTCTTGAAGGAAATGTCAATTCTCAAACGTTTAACATGAGATTCAAAGTGCAGGTGTTAGTACTATCGGTTCATGACCTAAGCTATCATCAGTGTTCAATTTCCAGACGAGGGCCGAACAATACTGGTGTATTTGTTTAAAAAATTCAAGCGCATTACGCACTTGGGATTGTTGATGGACTATTTTCAGTCATACCTACGGGTACAAAATGAAAAAAAAAAAAAAAAACAAAAAAAAAAAAAAAAAAACCACCAGGCATCACTTATCACTACGCCATCAAAATGTAGGCAATCATGGGCCTAATTTCAAAATTAGAGGGTTTCCATGAGCCAAGCTTCACTGTTAACGGGACTAACTGCTCGTAACATTCTCTCTCTCTCTCTCTCTCTCTCTCTCTCTCTCTCTCTCTCTCTCTCTCCCAAAACACGGAAACCAGCCATTCCTCGCGTTTAATATGCTTGACAAATCCCATTCATGGTAAGGGAGCAATAGCAAGGGCGGGATATGGATTAGTCTTGTTTCGTAACTTAAACTGTCAAAAAATGCTCAGGCCGGGAGAGGGTTGCAGAACGCCCCGAACTGAATGCATAAATACACACCGACAGTCTCAGAACTGGATTTAAAACCAGGAGAAGCGGTGTTTTGTGTGTCTGTGTTTTATAGAGAGCATTATTTATAGTCTAAGGCTGGCCTCAAACCGAGTCAGGTTTAGAATTTAAAACATGATGGTAATTCTACACTTTTAGCACGAGCTTTATAGCTAAGATAAAAACTACTGTTTTCTGCTGTTGCTACAATAAGAAATGCTCTGTCATCCTGACGATTTTTAAAAATACTTGGAGCAAAAGCTATTTTGAAATTAGGTCAAGTTTAATTTTGCATGGGACTAAAGTCTAAACTTTACTTTGGTCTAAACGTTTCCTACGAAACTTGTTGCTGTAGGATTTTAAAAAGACTTAGAGCAAAAGATCTTTTGAAATTAGGTCAAGTTTAATTTTGCACTGGACTGAACTACTATAGTTTAGTCTAAACGATTCATACGAAACTTGTTGCTGTAGGCCAGCTAAATTCAGGTCAGGTTTGAAGAAGAAGAAGAAAAAGAAGAAGAAGAAGACATTGACCCAAGGCTGAACCTCAAGTAACTGATCGCAATTGCCTCATAGCACCTGCAAGAGGTCTTGATGTTTACATTCTGCCCAAATAAGAGAAAAAACAAGCAAATAAATAAAGGGGAAACGTATTTACAGGTCTCTTGTCAGGTTCGCATCGGATCAACACGGATTTGAAGTCTGGGTAACTTGATTCTTATCCCCACCTTACGTCTCTCTCTCTCTCTCTCTCTCTCTCTCTCTCTCTCTCTCTCTCTCTCTCTCTCTCTCGCTATCTCTCTCTCTCTCTCTCTCCTCTCTCTCTCTCTCTTCGAGAATTCTGAAGCATAATTTGACGGCCAAAAGTTTTGCTAAACATTAGTGAGTAGTATAATACAAACTCTCTCTCTCTCTCTCTCTCTCTCTCTCTCTCTCTCTCTCTCTCTCTCTCTCTCTCTCTCTCTCTGCGAGAATTCTGAAGCATAATTTGACGGTGAAAATTTTTGCTAAACATTAGTGAGTAGTATAACACAGGACCTAAACTCTCTCTCTCTCTCTCTCTCTCTCTCTCTCTCTCTCTCTCTCTCTCTCTCTCTCTCTCTCTCTTCGAGAATTCTGAAGCATAATAATGGTAAAAAGTTTCCTTAAACATTAGTGAATAGTAGTAATACAGGACTGTAACTCTCTCTCTCTCTCTCTCTCTTCGTGACGAAATCTAGGTCTAGGTTGAGGGTCGCGGTCACCGAACACTTCACCAAACTGTAATTAGGACTCGATTACAAACATGGCGCATGCGCGCATGAAAAGAAGCAATATACTGACCATTCTATAAAACGAATGTCAAAATTAACATATTAATCTAACAGACATTAGTAGGAAATGAAACTGAGGTTTCGTAGAGAACGCATGACGCGTGAACTTTGCTACACTGAGTAATGAGAGTTTATTCTGAACACATGCGCATAAAAAATTCAGACACGTAGTCTTAGTGACGAATATACGTGACTAATATATACGTGAGCCCAATTGAACGGACTATATGTGCACAAAAACTTAATATACAAAAACTAAGAGTTTAACACAGATAGTTTTAAAATGATTTTGAGCCCACTATGAGTTTTCAGTTCCCTGTCCTCGGCCTAGAAGTGCAAATGAGAATGTATTTACTTCTAAGCCCAAAATGAATACATTATGGCAAGCTTCAAATTAAAATAATTTCACAGGTGGAATGATAAATGTTAACTCTCTCTCTCTCTCTCTCTCTCTCTCTCTCTCTCTCTCTCTCTCTCTCTCTCTCTCTCTCTCTCTCTCCTACAGCTGTAACCGAGAATACTCGACTGACTGAGTCTAGTACAATATTTCCCCGATATCGAACAGATAACAGAAGAGAGAGAGAGAGAGAGAGAGAGAGAGAGAGAGAGAGAGAGAGAGAGAGTAACCATGCTTTTACCTTTCCTCCGTTGCGCAAACAAACGGTTTAGAGAACAGACAGCTCTCAAGCCCCTTCTATTTCCGTAACAAATGCGGGCGTTGTTTAACCAAGCACTGAGGTCAGCCTAAAGATGTATGACCACCATTCGAAGGTTTGCTTAGGAGAGAGAGAGAGAGAGAGAGAGAGAGAGAGAGAGAGAGAGAGAGAGAGAGAGATAGTCTCTATTCATGGCTGACAAGAGTGAGGTGTTCGTCTAGAAAAACCTGGCACCAATTTGTGTTAAAACAAAAATCTTTTTAATTGCCCAAGCTAACCCAGGTGTGTCTATTGATTATTACTGTTGCCTAATATACGAAAATAGTCTGGCAGTTGCTCGAATATCCACTCTCTTACAGCTGAAAACATAGAATACTATAAGATAAGAAATCTCAAATCCTTCAAAAAGTTACACCATCGTATTGAAGGCTCCAAAATACCATAGTCTCATATTCACGCAGGTAGATATCAGAGGAACCAGCACCTTGGGTTTAAAACTAGGCTCATAAAGATACCGACGACTCGATTACTTAACAAATAAACTTCTCGAGACTGTAATAGGACTGGTGATGCTGCCCTGGCCTCTCGTAGCATCTTCCAGAGAAGAAGAAGTTTGTTTACGATCGTTGGCAAATCCTTGCTGGTGGTCGAATGCGTTCGAATGCAAATTTGTTTGCTTTTATTGTTCTTTTTTGATAATTCAGTTGGATGTATGTCCTCTTGCCGTGGAAGGGGTGGTTCTAAAAAGATTTTTGGGATGAGGCTGCGTGCACGGCACCCTTAATCATGAGTATTCAGAGGGCTTATGCCGATATAGCCTGGCGTTTCTTGACGGTCAACATAATACCTCATTTCAAACGAGTTTGATTCTAACGTAAAAATCAGACTCTTAGAAACTGGAACTGATAAAGAAAAAAAAAAAACTTCAAACTGCCCAAGTCCTTGCAGAGTATAAACCACAATGTCCTTCGAAATAGCAGTTCCCAGCTAAAAGTGTATACGTGTGTTGACAAAAACGAGCCATGCCCCACGGCAGTAAGATGTTCTGTATACGCTGTAATGACAAACATTTGGAACGTGAAGTTACACATACCACCAACTCGAGCGTTTCCTGTTTGGTTTTAACTGAATATTGGATTTAGCAGAAGTTTCCTAACACACACACACACACACACACACACACATATATATATACATATATGCATACATACATAATTCAAACTCTGACAGATTACCTGCTAATATAAGTTGTCTTTCAATCCGTCATTCCCAACCCTCCTCTCTCTCTCTCTCTCTCTCTCTCTCTCCTCTCTCTCTCTCTCTCTGTTATCATTTATATAGCCTGCTATTCCCCTTTGCAACACCATAAATCACGTGTGTCTATTGCGCGGACTTTTAAAACCACTCCGAAGGTGAGGGCTGGTTCAAGGCTGAATCATTTCGCTCATCGATTTTGTTCGCTTACATCATTTTACTGCAAAAGGAAACTAGACCATAAATATTTCATGAGTTTATTTACCTAGAGCTTAAGGAAAGAAATGGGTATAATGAAGTAGAACAACTCAAAACACGAAGAGAAACAACGCTAAACCAAAAAAGTGGGGAGTTGAAGCAACAAGCAAATGCGTCTATACACAGTCCGCCCATCAGCTGACGGTAAACATTGTCAAGTTTCTCCTTGGAATAATCGATTCAGACCTCTCTCTCTCTCTCTCTCTCTCTCTCTCTCTCTCTTGATGGTTAAGGAGTGAGAGAGAGAGAGAGAGATACCTGTAGAACTCAATCACTCTCCCTTTCGGTGTTAGCTCAGCCTATATTCGTCTCGGTGTTCGAAAGCAGTGATGTCAGACTTAACTTCGTAACTGGATATGAAGTGCTGAGAGAGAGAGAGAGAGAGAGAGAGAGAGAGAGAGGAGAGAGAGAGAGAGAGTCAAGCAACAGCTCAAGAAGAATGAGCTAACACATTGTCCTCGTAAATATTATACAAAAGGGTTGATGGTAAATGAAGTTATGAACTGCTTAAGACTAATTATGAGCTTCCTAATAAGGCCTGGAGAGAGAGAGAGAGAGATTTGCTGCAGATAATAAGGACCTAGACCAGTGCATTGTAACTCCTTAATATTGAGTTCATTACCATAATTATACACATACCTTTGTTTCGTGGTTAAAACACACACACACACACACACACACACACACACACACACGTACACCTAACAATCATGATTGTTTTAGATTACAAAGAATGAAGTGGTGTGGTAATTTGTCTTCATAATATATACTAATCTAAAAGAACTTATTATTATTATTATTATTTAGAAAACAGGGAAGACACAACCTAAATATGTAGATCTTTTTATTTATGTATTCATTATTTTTTAGAATGATTTAAACTATTACGGTCAATTTATCACTTATCATTTTAGTCTATATGGAATTAGTCATAATTTACACATATGGCACCTGAATGCAGATTAATTAGTCTTACGTGAACCGAGTTTAGATTAGGCCGATAAGGTTGGCCCAAAACACTTTAAGATTTCGGCAGTAAAGCTGATAAATGAGGCTGTTGGCGTTGGTTAATAATTTAAAAAAGATAATAGGAGTGGAAGGAACAAATTGAGAAAGAGAGAACTCAGTAGAAGATACAGTAAAAGATAAATGGAGAGAATATACGACTAAGTAAGTCATAAAGGAGGAAACTTGAGAATAAAGGGAGAACATGGGACTACAGACGAGAACTTAAAAGAAAACGTGAGACTAAAGAACACGAAAAGGAAGATGAGAACGTAAAAAAGAATATAACACTCAAAAGAGAAAATTAAAGAGAATATAAGGCTATAAAGAGGACAGGTAACGTCAACTGAACGTTTATATTTCACGGGTTAATTACTGGTTGATCTCCTTTCTGTTTTATTACTATTTATTTCATGAAAGATAATTCTACAATGTGAAATAATAATAATAATAATAATAATAATAATAATAATAATAATAATAATAAGCAAATCATGGTGATGAGATCTGACTTGAGTAAACTGAAAGAGATGGCAGCAGAAAAAAGGCTAAGAAGCAAGAAAACAAGGGAGGAACTCAACGAGAAATACAAAGTACAAGAGAGGGGACTAAACAACACAATAGAAGATGTAAAACAGAGGCTTAAGGCCAAAGCACATAAGATCCAACGGTACATGAACAGGGAATAAGGCATACCAACAGAACAACTATTCGGAACCAACCAGAAAAGACTATACAGCCAACTAAGAGGGGAAGACAACCACCCAGAAATTCCTGAAGCCGAACCAAGTAAGAGACTCTGGGAAAAACATATGGAGCAATCCAGTATCACACAACAAACATGCAACATGGCTCCAGGAAGTCAAGGAAGAAGAAACAGGGAGAATAAAACAAAGATTCACAGAGATCACGACAGACACAGTCAGACACCAACTAAAGAAAATGTCAAACTGGAAAGCCCCAGGTCCCGATGAAGTCCATGGATACTGGCTCAAAAACTTCAAGGCCCTACACCCACGAATAGCAGAACAACTCCAGCATTGTATCTCAAATCACCAAGCACCCAAATGGATGACCACAGGAAGAACATCCTTAGTACAAAAAGGACAAGAGTAAGGGAAATATAGCCAGTAACTACAGGCCTATCACCTGCCTACCAATAATGTGGAAGTTACTAACAGGTATCATCAGTGAAAGGCTATACAACTACCTAGAGGAGACAAACACCATCCCCCACCAACAGAAAGGCTGCAGAAGGAAGTGTAGGGGCACAAAAGACCAGCTCCTGATAGACAAAATGGTAATGAAGAACAGTAGGAGAAGGAAAAACCAAACCTAAGCATGGCATGGATAGACTATAAGAAAGCCTTCGACATGATACCACACAGATGGCTAATAGAATGCCTGAAAAATATATGGGGCAGAGGAAAATACCATCAGCTTCCTCAAAAATACAATGCGCAACTGGAATACAATACTTACAAGCTCTGGAATAAGATTAGCAGAGGTTAATATCAGGAGAGGGATCTTCCAGGGCGACTCACTAGTCCCCCACTACTCTTCGTAGTAGCCATGATTCCCATGACAAAAGTACTACAGAAGATGGATGCCGGGTACCAACTCAAGAAAAAGGATGGTAAAAGAATCAACCATCTGATGTTCATGGACGACATCAAGCTGTATGGTAAGAGCATCAAGGAAATAGATACCCTAATCCAGACTGTAAGGATTGTATCTGGGGGACATCAGGATGGGAGTTTGGAATAGAAAAATGCGCTTTAGTCAACATACAAAAAGGCAAAGTAACGAGAACTGAAGGGATAAAGCTACCAGATGGGAGCAACATCAAACACATAGATGAGACTGGATACAAATACCTGGGAATAATGGAAGGAGGGGATATAAACACCAAGAGATGAAGGACACGATCAGGAAAGAATATATGCAGAGACTCAAGGCGATACTCAAGTCAAAACTCAACGCCGGAAATATGATAAAAGCCATAAACACATGGGCAGTGCCAGTAATCAGATACAGCGCAGGAATAGTGGAATGGACGAAGGCAGAACTCCGCACCATAGATCAGAAAAAACCAGGAAACATATGACAATACACAAAGCACTACACCCAAGAGCAGATACGGACAGACTATACATAACACGAAAGGAAGGAGGGAGAGGACTACTAAGTATAGAGGACTGCGTCAACATCGAAAACAGAGCACTGGGGGGCAATATCTGAAAACCAGTGAAGACAGGAGTGGCTAAAGAGTGCATGGGAAGAAGGACTAATAAAAGCAGACGAAGACCCAGAAATATACAGAGACAGGAGAAAGACAGAAAGAACAGAGGACTGGCACAACAAACCAATGCACGGACAATACATGAGACAGACTAAAGAACTAGCCAGCGATGACAATTGGCAATGGCTACAGAGGGGAGAGCTAAAGAAGGAAACTGAAGGAATGATAACAGCGGCACAAGATCAGGCCCTAAGAACCAGATATGTTCAAACAAAGTACGATAGACGGAAATAACATCTCTCCCATATGTAGGAAGTGCAATACGAAAAGTGAAACCATAAACCACATAGCAAGTGATATGCCCGGCACTTGCACAGAAACCAGTACAAAAAGGAGGCATGATTCAGTGGCAAAAGAAAACCCTCCACTGGAGCCTGTGCAAGAAACACATCAGCTACCTTGCAGTAATAAGTGGTACGAGCACCAACCTGAAGGAGTGATAGAAAACGATCAGGCAAAGATCCTCTGGGACTATGGTATTAGAACGGATAGGGTGATACGTGCAAACAGACCAGACGTGACGATGATTGACAAAGTCAAGAAGAAAGTATCACTCATTGATGTCGCAATACCATGGGACACCAGAGTTGAAGAGAGAAAGAGATAAAAATTGGAATAAGTATCAAGATCTGAAAATAGAAATAAGAAGGATATGGGATATGCCAGTGGAAATCGTACCCATAATCATAGGAGCACTAGGCACGATCCCAAGATCCCTGAAAAGGAATCTAGAAAAACTAGAGGCTGAAGTAGCTCCAGGACTCATGCAGAAGAGTGTGATCCTAGAAACGGCACACATAGTAAGAAGAGGATGGATTCCTAAGGAGGCAGGATGCAACCCGGAACCCCACACTATAAATACCACCCAGTCGAATTGGAGGACTGTGATAGAGCAAAAAAAAAAAAAAAAAAAAAAGAAAAAAAAGGAAAGAAAAAAAAATAATAATAATAATAATTCTTTTGTATCATGCCGATCTAACCTTTCCATCAGTAAAGAGAGAGAGAGAGAGAGAGAGAGAGAGAGAGAGAGAGAGAGAGAGAGAGAGAGAGAGAGAGAGAGAGAGAGAGAGAGAGAGAGAGAGATCACGATTATGTGACAAAAGAGTGTAGACCTACTCAGTTTCTGATCAAATATGTTACTGTTAATATCAGTCATAAAAGCTTCAACGTTACCAAAAGAAAGTAGGCCTGGCAATATGTGTTACACAAGTGGTTTGCAAACGAAATAAAGACAAAAATAATTTGCAACACGGACTAAAATAGGCCTATCGGGAAATAATTCTTGGGCAAAATCACTTCCGTGTGACTTACTAAATCATACCGTTTATTGTTACGTCTGTTTAAACAGAGGGTAACATATATAATCTACTTATAATCAGGGTGTTCGTATGTGAGACATAACAATACAGTAAACTTACGAATGGTACAGTTACCGTTGCAAGATTGGTAAAGAAAACGAAGCATATTCACTAGAGAGAAAACTGTGACTATATTTAACATGGGTAGACTATAACGTTCTGTAACACCAGTTTGTTTTTAGAAGATTTCTGTGATATTTTGACCTCCTCCAACAAACTTGACTGTGGAGCACACGGCTTCCATAAATGGTTTATTTTAATACATATCAGTTAAGTCCGTTCTCTGTTTATTGCTTTAATCTTTCTCTCGAAACAAATACCTCCCTCCAAAGGACAATATAGCTTTTTGTACTTAGGCCTTTGCTTAACTTTCCATGAGGAATTTTGTCAGTTTGGCAGTCCCTGATATTACTGAGGTTTTGAGCTCAGTGACTGGAGTATATTTGCCTTCTTCTGCTACCATTTTCTCACCTTCAAGCCTATGGTTTAACTACATCTGCTCCCTAGCCAACCAGTTATCATTGTAGATAAACGCAACGATCCTAGACTCATAATTTTCTTTGGTGGCTTCCAAATTACGGAGACAATCTGTCATTTTTTTTCTCACCAGTTTCTGCTCTTTCTCACATTCTATACGAACGAAACTTAGAACGATTATATCTCTTTATAGTGTAACTTTGCCTGGTCAAGAGTGTTAACTAAGCTTTCAACATTCCTCTAGTAATCAATAAACTTACGTCTAAGGATCTAATTTCCGCCTTCCGAAATAATCTTTCCTCTAGAGGGTATATAGTACCATCTGTTCACCTCAGACGGTACACTGCAGGCAATATTTGAGCCCCTAGCTGCAACTATTTTCATTCATTTTACTGTACCTCCGTTAATATTCTCAGTATTCTATCTCACTTTCCTTAACCCTCTTCTATCAACTGTATCTCGGTGCTTTAAGCGCTGAATGACCTCACGGGTCCCTGCGCGTGGCATTTGGCCTAAATTACGTATAAATTGTTAACCAAAATCTAAATAAATGTCTACAGTAACAAAAGAAAAAAATCACCTTAGGGAAATAGCAATTAAGAAACTGCAAATATCTTTGAAAAAACAAAAAATATTACCAAACTTAGAGCGAGTAACCAGAAAAATTGCCCAAATAAATTGTCCCGCTTTCCGAACGAACAGAGAGAGAGAGAGAGAGAGAGAGAGAGAGAGAGAGAGAGAGAGAGAGAGAGAGAGAGACGACATTGAACGCGGCCAAAAGGGAATACGAATTAGAACCTATAAATCGGGGAACATCCCAACATACGAGACGCTGCTTCTAGCTGAAGTCACAGCCGGCCGCAGGATGTGTGTATATAGTATATATATATATATATATATATATATATATATATATATATATATATATATATATATATATCTCCCATCTTTTTCCTTTTGGTCCGTGGGCGTTCAATGCACTAGATAGCGGTTTCTTTTATTTATTTATTTTTTCCAGTTTTATAAGACACTGAATCTTTCTTTTTCAAGTTTAGGTCAGTAGTCGATCAATATACAAGAAACTGAATCTACTTATTTATTTATTTGTACTTTAGGTCCGCCATCTTCAATATACAGGACACCCCAACCATTTAAAAAAAAAAATTCTAATTGAGGTCCGTAGGGTTCAATATACAAGACAAACCCAGTCTAAGTTATTTTTCAATTTTACTTTTTTTTTAACTTTAGGTACGTAGCCCCAATAATATCAAGAAACCAAGTCTATTATTATTATTATTATTATTATTATTATTATTTATTTTTATTTTTTTGCTCTATCACAGTCCTCCAATTTGACTGGGTGGTTTATAGTGTGGGGTTCCGGGTTGCATCCTGCCTCCTTAGGAAGTCCATCACTTTTCTTACTATGTGCGCCGTTTCTAGGATCACACTCTTCTGCATGAGTCTTGGAGCTACTTCAGCCTCTAGTTTTTCTAGATTCCTTTTCAGGGATCTTGGGATCGTGCCTAGTGTTCCTATGATTATGGGTAACGATTTGCATGGCATATCCCATATCCTTCTTATTTCTATTTTTCAGATCTTGATACTTTAATCCATTTTTTCCCTCTCTTTTCTCTTCAACTCTGGTGTCCCATGGTATTGCGACATCAATGAGTGATCTTTCTTTTTGATTTTGTCAATCAACGTCACGTCTGGTCTATTGCACGTATCCCTATCTGTTTCTGATACCATAGTCCCAGAGGATCTTTGCCTGATCGTTTTCTATAACTCCTTCAGGTTGGTGCTCGAACCACTTATTACTAGTACCACTTATTACTAGTAACAAGGTAGCTGATGTTTCTTGCACAGGCTCCAGTGGAGGGCTTTTGCCACTGAATCATGCCTCTTTTTGTACTGGTTCTCTGCAAGTGCCGGACATTCGCTTGCTATGTGGTTTATGGTTTCATTTTTCGTATTGCAATCCTACATATGGAAGAGATGTTATTTCCGTCTATCGTTCTTGAACATATCTGGTTCTTAGGGCCTGATCTTGTGCCGCTGTTATCATTCCTTCAGTTTCCTTCTTTAGCTTCTCCCCTCTTTAGAAGCCATTGCAGTGTCATCGCTGGCTAGTTCTTTAGTCTGTCTCATGTATTGTCCGTGCATTGGTTTGTTGTGCCAGTCCTTCTGTTCTGTTTGTCATTGTCCTGTCTCTGTATATTTCTGGGTCTTCGTCTACTTTTATTAGCCCTTCTTCCCATGCACTCTTTAGCCACTCGTCTTCACTGGTTTTCAGGTATTGCCCCAGTGCTCTGTTCTCGATGTTGACGCAGTCCTCTATGCTTAGTAGTCCTCTCCCTCCTTCCTTTCGTGTTATGTATAGTCTGTCCGTATTTGCTCTTGGGTGTAGTGCTTTGTGTATTGTCATATGTTTCCTGGTTTTCTGATCTATGTTGCGGAGTTCTGCCTTCGTCCATTCCACTATTCCTGCACTGTATCTGATTACTGGCACTGCCCATGTGTTTATGGCTTTTATCATATTTCCGGCGTTGAGTTTTGACTTGAGTATCACCTTGAGTCTCTGCATATATTCTTTCCTGATCGTGTCCTTCATCTCTTGGTGTTTTATATCCCCTCCTTCCATTATTCCCAGGTATTTGTATCCCGTCTCATCTATGTGTTTGATGTTGCTCCCATCTGGTAGCTTTATCCCTCAGTTCTCGTTACTTTGCCTTTTTGTATGTTGACTAAGGCGCATTTTTCTATTCCAAACTCCATCCTGATGTCCCAGTACAATCCTTACAGTCTGGATTAGGGTATCTATTTCCTTGATGCTCTTACCATACAGCTTGATGTCGTCCCATGAACATCAGATGGTTGATTCTGTTGCCTCTTTTCTTGAGTTGGTACCCGGCATCCATCTTCTGTAGTACTTTTATCATGGGAATCATGGCTACTACGAAGAGTAGTGGGGACAGTGAGTCGCCCTGGAAGATCCCTCTCCTGATATTAACCTCTGCTAGTCTTATTCCAGAGCATGTAAGTATTGTATTCCAGTTGCGCATTGTATTTTTGAGGAAGCTGATGGTGTTTTCCTCTGCCCCATATATTTTCAGGCATTCTATTAGCCATGTAGTATCATGTCGAAGGCTTTCTTATAGTCTATCCATGTCATGCTAGGGTTGGTTTTCCTTCTCCTACTGTTCTTCATTACCATTTTGTCTATCAGGAGCTGGTCTTTTGTGCCCCTACACTTACCTTCTGCAGCCTTTCTGTTGGTGGGGATGGTGTTTGTCTCCTCTAGGTAGTTGTATAGCCTTTCACTGATGATACCTGTTAGTAACTTCCACATTATTGGTAGGCAGGTGATAGGCCTGTAGTTACTGGCTATATTTCCCTTACTCTTGTCTTTTTGTATTAAGGATGTTCTTCCTGTGGTCATCCATTTGGGTGCATGGTGATTTGAGATACAATGCTGGAGTTGTTCTGCTATTCGTGGGTGTAGGGCTTCGAAGTTTTTGAGCCAGTATCCATGGACTTCATCGGGACCTGGGGCTTTCCAGTTTGGCATTTTCTTTAGTTGTGTCTGACTGTGTCTGCGTCGGATCGCTGTGAATCTTTGTTTTATTCTCCTTGTTTCTTCAGCCTTGACTTCCTGGAGCCATATTGCATGTTTGTTGTGTGTGATACCGGATTGCTCCATATGTTTTCCCAGAGTCTCTTACTTGGTTCGGCTTCAGGAGTTTCTTGGTGGTTTTCTGCCCCTCTTAGTTGGCTGTATAGTCTTTTCTGGTTAGAGTTTGTTCTGTTGGTATCCCTTATTCCTGTTCATGTACCGTTGGATCTTATGTGCTTTGGCCTAAGCCTCTGTTTTACATCTTCTATTGTGTTGTTTAGTCCCCTCTCTTGTACTTTGTATTTCTCGTTGAGTTCCTCCCTTGTTTTCTTGCTTCTTAGCCTTTTTTCTGCCATCTCTTTCAGTTTACTCAAGTCAGATCTCATCACCATGATTTGCTTTTCCAGGCGCCTTTTCCAAGGAGGTTGCTGTTTTGGTCAGTTCTGCTACTAATTTCTTGCTCCTGCATATACCAAGTTATTTGTTTCTGTGATACTGGTGGTGTGTATTATGCCCATTATTTCTATTGACCTCACCTGTTTTCTCCCTTAATTTCTTGGCGTTGTAGGCTTTCATGGAGGGGATCTTTGTTCTCTCTGTATCTGGCTCCATCCATTGTCTAATCTTTTCTACCCATTCCGTCCTCTCTGTTATTATTATTATTATTATTATTATTATTATTATTATTATTATTATTATTATTATTATTATTATTATTATTATTATTATTATTATTATTATTATTATTCTTTAACTGTAAGTTCTGTTATTATTATTATTATTATTATTATTATTATTATTATTATTATTTAACTGTAAGTTCGTAGGCCTAAATATACAATTATTCTTTTTTCTTTTCTTTTTAAACTCTCTATTTTCTCTTTATATTTCTTACTTTAGGCCCGTAGAACGCCCGTCATCACCCACCAATAAATCGAGTTTGCCCCGTCGGAAGACGAACTGCTGCTCGCGGGCGTGGGGGCGGGGATGGGAAAATCCCACGGAGCCATTTAGGCAGTTAACAAATTCAGGGAAAAGGAGCTTTATTCGGCGATACGTCTTGATTACCAGTGCCAAAAGGGCCGGCGGGTACCGCCGCCGAAAATTCCCAGGGTGCCGCTCGCCCGAGATATAGCAGGCAATTTCGAGTTATTTACTGTAAACCGGCCCCCACCCCCCATTACCCGCCCACCACCCTTTTTTTTTACGCTACTTTTGTTCTTTGTCCTTTGGCCGGAGGAAGTACGTGGATATAATTCTTCTGTTTTAAGAAGGGTATAGCATATATATATGTATGTATATATATATATATATATATATATATATATATATATATATATATATATATATATAGATGCGCCCCTGTATTTTAATAATAAAAACAACTTCGTAAATACTATGAGGGTTTATGTAATAATTTCATTTGGTAACGGAATAGAAATGAATAACATTTCAAAATCTGCAAGAAAGTTCGTTCTTTACTAAAAAAAAAATTAAAAGAAATGAATAATATTTCAAAATCTGCAAGAAAGTTCGTTCTTTAGTAAAAAATATGCTTAAAAAAATTTATGGTTTTGTAACAATTTCTTCCGTCGATATTAAAATTAACCGAATCTGGAGATTTCGTAATAGTTATACTACTATACCAGTTCAAATCAAATTCACAAAAGATAAAGATTTTGCAGCAGTGTAAAAATATAAAAGCCACCTTGTTCAAACCAACTCTGAACACGACCTAGATTAAAATATATATATATATATATATATATATATATATATATATATATATATATATATATATATAATATATATATATATATATATGACCCATAAACGAATTTTACAAAGATCACATCCGCGTTAAGCGGAACTTTGTTTCCCTAGAAAAAAAAAAAAACAAAAAATTTTTTTACCCTTTTTTTTTGCCAAACCCGCATCTCTCCGTGTCATGAAAAAAAAAAAATATATATATATATGTTTACATGAACTACTAGCAATTCATGTTTGAGTCTCGGTGCTTCAGAACTGTTACTTTTAATTAAAAAGTTGGTCGTCAATACTGCTGACTTCTTTTGAGTTTGTGTTATAAAATATATATACTTACATAAATACATACATACACACACACACACAAATATATATATATATATATATATAATTTAGCAGGTGACAGTAAATTACGAAGGCCCTTGGGACGAGAGTTCAGAAGAGCTTGGGAGGAGATTAATAATAAGTGGGGCGAGATTAAAGTGAGAGAGAGAGAGAGAGAGAGAGAGAGAGAGAGAGAGAGGTGTACTTCCCCCCCTTCCATTCACAACTGCAAATGGATACGAAGCTATTTAGCGGGTTCTCATTCAGCGGAATTCGCTCTTTAGTGCAGACGGTTGATAAGGCTTGTCTGGTGGGGGGGGGGGGGGGGGGGTGGGGGGGGGGGGGGGGGGGGGGGGGGGGGGGGGGGTGGGAGGATTAAGGTCCCCCACCCCCCACCCCCACACCAGTCTTTCCCTCTCCCTTTGCCCAAGAGAACGCCAAGGATCAAAGACACGGAATACTTTGACCTCCCCCTTCCTTTCAGGTGACTCCTTTCAGTGGGATTAGTCCAGGATCCTCTGTTGATTCAGCCTGCTATTAAATAAAGTGATCTGCGGTCATGTTACATTTGAGTAATTAGGTGGGTTTCCTTATGTATGGATAACCACGCATTTTCTCTTGCTCGGGGAGTAGTAAGCCTACTTTGTTGTTGTTGTTGTTTTTGCTTGCTTGGGGGGTGGGGGGTAGGAAAGCCCTATGGAAGAGCCTAAAATAGTCTAAGAAAGGTGTTTCGCGTTGAGTTAAAGATACAGGAACTTTAGGATAGGATATTTATGATTTATTTATTAGAATGAAAATGTAAAAAGTAAATAATGTGCGTGTTAAACAGTACAGAACAATTATTTCTAATAAAATGTAACGTATTGATTTTAATTTTCGTTGGTGAAACAACATGCTATTTGACCATAGATTTCAGCACGTGGCCCGAGTAAACTGGAGGTCGAATGCGTTTCCATAAACCTTTCCTTATCCTCCCCGCCCACAAAAACAACAACGACAACAAAAGGGTGTTTTGTAGGCTTACTCCACGAGCAAGCGAAAATTCTAAACCCCAAACAAAAGGAACCTGACCCTGGCCCTATATTTGTCATTTTGTCCTACGGAAACTTCGTCGTAGAAATGAATGGAAAAGTCAACCATTCTCCCCCTGGGTTATTTTTGATGAACTGCCTCCCCCCACCCTCCCCCCCTAGCATTGCCCCTCCCCCGAAAAAAATATTCATATTTGAGTCCCCGGATGTTTCGGAACTGTAGCTTTTAATTGAAAAAGTTGGTCGCCATCACTGTTACTTCCCTATTTCGCCGTGGAAGAAATATTTGTTTCTTGATGCAAGTACTTTTAGTGTTTTATAATATGAATATGTATATGTATAGTTTTATATATATGTGTGTATATATACATAAATACAAATATGACATATATAAATATATATGACATATTATATAGAACATATATGTAGGTATATATATATATATATATATATATATATATATATATATATATATATATATATATATATATATATATATATACATACATGCCAAAAAGTGCCAAAACTGACGACCAACTTTTTCAATTCAAAATACCGGTTCTGGGAACTCTGCCACTCAAATATGAAAATTTCTGCTCTATAAAATAATGTTTTCGTCAAAATACTTTTTTTTTATAAAAAAATAAACGTTTTTTTCGTGACCTGGAGTTCTGTCTGTAGCTCAGCGCATAATTACTGACATTTTCTACGACAAAGTTTAATTCCGGGGGGAAAAAAATAGTCATAATATTCACTTAAATTTTTTTTTTTATGAATCAGAATTCTGGAGTCATATTTGGAACCTCTAAAATAGTATGGTCTCCGGCCCTTCGAAATTCGTTATTTTTTGTAGTATTATTGAGATGAACAAATCAAGATAAATCTATAGTTTTGAGGCATTCAAATTTTTTGTTTCTGTAGTATTAAGTAGCACATGTTTAATCAAATAAAATACATGATCCAAATACCTCATGTTATTACATTTAGTCTGCAATATTTAATGTAATTAGCAAAACCACTTTGCCATATACTCATTAGCAATAATGAAAAAAGCCTAATATATTATGATATGCGAATGATTTTGTATTTTGCCAGTATAAATTCGCTACTCTGATTTTTGGATTTACACATAAGAACGATACAATCTATGTTATTGCTTCCAATATGCATTGTGTAATTAGATCTTTGCATACTCAAACTCATTGTAATTAAAGGAAAATATTTTGGACTAACTACTTTCTGAAAATCATTGTTATTTTACCTAAACCTGTTTCAAGTATTCCTATTATCATTCAATATTGTCCAATGTTACCCTCTTGAAGTATATAAATAAACATTATCCATTTGAGCGCTTTATTTTCCCAGGCATATGCGACCTCATTCTCAAGCCCCAATGAGCTCACAGTTCACTGGAGCAGTTAAGAATATGATAACTGGATTTTGGTGCTGATAACCGGAAATCGGCGCATTTCGGCACTACACCAGCGCCATAAAACCGGACCGCCGATAACCAGGGACTGTCTATGTTTTATTTGACTGTCTACTCTGGACAGATTCGTCAGAAACAACCAAAACTTTATAAATCCCAGGTAATTACCAAAGCACACTTTATTTAGCATTAGTCACTCTAAACAGATAACAGACTCATTCTGCCGAGAGGAACAAACTGAGGGTCAAAGTCTTTGATCTTTAACGTCGTTTTTGGTCAAAGCAGAGGGAAATAGACTTCGTTCTACCCTTCGTCAGCCATCTCCAAAGAGAAGCCAATTTCACCGAATGTTTTATATATACATTTTGTTGCATATTCCTTTCTGGGAAATTCAGGAAGAGATATTTCCTGTATGTGTATGTCCCAAAATGTTTCGTATATCCTATTGTTGTTCATACTTACTGATGAAAGTCAAGGCCTAAGGTATGCCAAACTACTTGGGAGAGATGCTGATAATTTGCCATATTCATATAGACCTGACAAAGCAACTTAGAGAATATGTGGCTTTTGGCTTTGGGTTCAGAAATATTTATTAAAAAAAAAAATATGCATATGTATAAAATGTTAGAATAAATATTGAAAGTTACAAGGATTTAACTGTAGTGACATGTTACTAAATCTTTATAAACTTATATCAAGTCAGAAGGGAAATAATGATTAAAAAAATTTGAATTTTCAAGAAAATATCCTCAATAACCTCAAACCAAGACTGAAAATAAATAAGAAAATTCTTTGTCTCATATTCTTCCCCGAGGATAAAAGAATAAAGCTGTGTAACGCAGACCAAGAGATTGATGGAGCCAAAGATAAATGATGCTTGGGCAGAAGGAAGAGAAAGCAGCAGGGGTGGGTGGGGGCGGGGGGGGATGTGGGGGGGGGCTTTGTGTATCAAAAGCAAAGAGGGCGTGTGTGGACTGTAGGCCGTCCATTCTCCAAGGGGTGGGGGGGATGGAGGAGGAGGAGGAGGAGGAGGAGGAGGAAAAAAAAAAAAAAAGAGGGAGAAGTGAGGAAAATGAGAAGATTAAGACTTGATGTAGAACAGAATCAACAGGAGGTGTTCGACCACCAAAGCAGAGAATCAATTTGGATATAAGTGACCACAAAGAGACAACTGATATCTTTCATTTATCTCTAATTTTTAACGAGATACTTTGAACTTCATTATTGCAGAAATAAATATGAGTAGTTATATAACTGGAAGAATAAGTTTTTTTTTTTTTTAATTTTTAAAAACAAGTAATTTTATCCTGGCAAAACCCATTTTATCTAAATTAAACAGTCTTCTAAAATCTGTAAGGACATCGCGAGTTTGTTAGACATTTACACCGCGACTTTGTTTGACATTTAAAGAAACAAAGAAAAACAAAAGGACAATTACTAGACTGAAACAAACGGGGAAAATGCGTAAACAAAGATAAAACCTTCGCGTTACATTCAGTGTATACAAAGAAAGAACAATTTTATAATGAACATTGAAAAGAATGTCCTTTAAAGTCAACAAATATTGTTGGTGGCAGTACTAAAAATTTCATAAAACTATATAACCACCATCAGTATAGTATTGTGGACCTTAAAGAACATTATTTGTGCCCTCGTAATTGAGACTTCTATCCACTGAAAAGAATGTTAGAACAAAAACGGAGGGACCTTGTGTATCAAACTCGTGTTGGTGGGAGGAGGAGGAGGAGGAGGAGGAGGAGGAGGAGGAGGAGGAGGAGGAGGAGGAGGAGGAGGACGAAGGGGTTTCGTCCTGATGAATTATGAATGGTAGCTGATTGAGCCATAAAATGATGAGCATCCACTGGAGACCAAGGCACCAACGACGCGTTGGAAGGGACCCCTGTAGGAGACATTGGGAAAGGAAGGAGGAGGAGGAGGAGGGGGAGGAGGAGGAAGAGGAGGAGGAGGAGGAGGAGGAGGAGGAGGAAGAGGAGGAAACTATGATAAACGAGAGGTTCCTGCTCTCTATAGCAGGCTTAATAAAAAAATTATATAAATAATTGGAACTAAGAAATAACCTCTGAGGAACGTTAAAACAATGCAGGCTTTCTAAACACAAAACAGGGAAAATAATATAAAAGATGATAGAGTTTCCCCAATATCACTTTAATCACAATACTTATTATTTAAATAAGGTTGCCAATAAATATGATTTTCGATTTCAATAATAAAATAAAATGGTTTCCATTCCAAAGACAAACTTTCTTAATTTTCAATAGTTCAATAATATGAATTCAGTTGGTTAAATAATTAACGAATTTCAGAAGCTCAGTAAAAGTCAATATTTTTGTCAACTAAGTGTCACAGCTGATGAACGAGTCCTACTGGTCTATATTGATAGTAGTTATTTGAAAGAGGAATTTCTCAGTTATCCTCAAGTTATATTGCCGATATTTTTTGGTCATTACATATTATCAGTCTGTGTAAAAGGTGAGAGGCGATTGCTCACAGCTGTTGCTCAGGCAATCTTGTTATATGTATTCTTGGATTTGATATATATATATATATATATATATATATATATATATATATATATATATTATATATACATAAACATAAACACTCTAAACGTAGCAATGAAGACCTGCAGATATCTAAATAACCTTTAAAAGCTAAAATCCAATCCCGAGTAAAGAAAAAAAAAATATGGAAACTCCAAACAATAAAAAAAATAAAAAAATATTTCTCCTCCATCATATCCGACACAGGCAACGAAAGAGCAAAGCTATATACAACTTTAAAGACATCAGAGGAATAACAGAGGTGGTACAAACGATGTTAGCACAGAGGGGGCAGAAAGGGGGGGAGGAGGAGGCGGTAGTCTCCCCAGGTTGGAGGGTATGAGGGGTGGGGGAGGGGAGGAAGGCTTTGGTCCAGGATGAATTATTAATCAAAGATGATTAAGGCTAAAAAGCCATAAAAACGATGAGCAACCTTTTGGAGATTAAGCCATCAAAGGCGTGTTGGAGGAACGAGGGAGGAGGAGGAGGAGGAGGAGGAGGAGGAGGGGGACTCACCCGCCTGAGGCAGGATGAAATGAAACGAGAGGTTCCAGCTCTCTAAAGCAGCGACGTTTTCTTTCGTTAAAAAATAATTTGTTATCTTTAATAACTTCCTACATTTTCTCGAGATAATTCTCGCTTTATATTTGATTAGAATAATTAAGATTATCTTTAATAACTTCCTACACTTTCTCGAGAAAATTCTCGTTTTATATTTGATTAGAATAATGAATATGAATATCTTATGTAAAAAAAAATTAGTTATCTTTAATTACTTCCTACATTTTCTCGAGATAATTCTCGTTTTATATTTGTTGACATGGATAAAGATAAATACATAAAGCTTGAAGGAGTGAATTCGCTGTAGTATTATATGTGATAGATGATATATCCTAATGACGAAATAATTACGGTAATTTTATTAATTATAGAATCACGAGTTTCTTCTGTCTTGATGATGGAATTTGATAAAGAAATGTAAAATGAACATCGATAAAATATTATTAGTTCCCTTGACACATCAAGATGAGTTTAATGTGTACAGCCTCGATATGGGAATTAGATGAATATTGTAAATTGTAATATTGTTGGGTAGGAAAGGTCAACCAAAGAGCTTAAAAAGGTCTGAAAAAGGTGTTTCGCGTCGAGTTAAAGATACAGGAATTTGAGGGTAGGTTATTTATGATTTATTTATTGGAATGAAATTGTAAAAAATAAACAATACGCATGTTAAACAGTACATAAAAATGATTTCTAATAAAATATAGCGTATTTATCTTAATATTCCTCGGTGAAACAAGGCTCCATTTGACCGTAGATTTTAACGCGTTTTAATTTACATTAAAAGTTAGGACTGTATCGTTTACAACTTATGCGTGAGGGGAAAACCTTGCACGCGCCCCGAATAAGCTGGAGGTCGGATCACGCCTTGTTACTCTGAAAATGGGTCACGACTTCCAAGGGACGACCTCGTCCGAATTGGTCTTTTACTTTTACTCTCTCCCTTCCCTGTACAGAGACCTTTAAAGCTCCTTTCATTTTCCCATAGAAGAGAGTATTCACTGACATACGTATCCAGGAACTGGAAAGGCAAGTGAATTGGTGTTGCAAGTAAGATGGTCAATGTCAATGCTGAAAATAAATAACTCGAGAGGATTGGAATCCAGAGAGTTTAGAAGACGAGGGAGAGATTTGGGAGGAGAGAGAGGAGAGCCAGAGAGGAGAGAGAGAGAGAGAGAGAGAGAGTTTTATTGTTCCAGAGTAAGACAGTCCTATCCTGGCTCCCTGAGCAATCTGTGAGTTAGACAAAAAGATTCTGGCTACTAAGAGAGAGAGAGAGAGAGAGAGAGAGAGAGAGAGAGAGAGAGAGAGAGGTGTGTTTTTGTTTCAGAGTAAGCCTGCCTTATGCTGGCACGGGCCCTTGCTTTTTAAGCAGCCCGCAAATGGAGCAATCTGTGAGTGAGACAAAAAGATTCTGGCTACTAAAAGAGAGAGAGAGAGAGAGAGAGAGAGAGAGAGAAGAGAGTTCATTAAATTACGGCTGTAACCTATATTACGTAAGCAGAGGCAAATAAATGATCTGACAGCTTCTAATATGGAAAGACGAACAGACGACGGCCAATCCCACTGAGAGGTGTCCCATTGCCCCATTGCCCCATTCACTCAGTGGTGACGTCCCACGCAGTAAGGACACTTGAATAACTCTACGTCTGCTCGTAACGGTCAGGGGACCTGGCATATATAAGCGCATGTCCCACTATTCAGAGGATTATGTGGGAAATCAGAGAAGGTAAGAAGACGCGTTTCATCAAGCTCAGGTTACATCCTCTGTTCTGCTTGTTCATTATCACCAGTCTTCTAAAAGGGACTTTGAAATGTCTGTGTATGCTAGTTTTACAAAAGCATTTCAGCTTGAAATTCTTGGACACTTGCAATTTCTGCTGCCTGTCTGCATGTCTATAAAGTCTGTGTGTGTGTGTGTGTGTGTGTCGTCTCTCTCTCCCCTTTGCCTTCTCTTGTACAGGAAAATGAAAGGACTGGCTGGCGCTTTCTATAGAATGAAAGGCAGGTGGAGGAAAAAGACCAATTTGGACGAGAGGTGACCCCTCCTAAGTCGTAAGCTGTTCCGGAGGACAGAGAGGGGACTGATTTCTAAAGGGTTCTCCTTGACACGTTCCCCATCCTTTTTCATTAATGAATTAACGAAAAGGTAGACTAAGTCAACGCTGTTTCTTTCCCAACGTAAAATGGCCTTACTTTTCAACAACTGTAGATTGGAGAATATGTGCATTACTCCTATAAAGATGTTCAGAACAATTCAATCAGTTTCTTGCACTTTTACACGTTAAAATGGATTTCGGTCTTGCAGTTTCAAAAGTTTAAAATTTAAAAAATCTAGAGGAACAGATTTATTTATTTCTATTTATTTTATTTTTTAAAATCATTCAGCAAACCTTTTCACACCTTATTACACCAAGGTCACATCTCGTCTGAGACCTTAGAATTTACAGGCTATTAGTTCAGGGGTTCTTAAGAAGGGGTATCCATACCCCTTGTAGGTATGAGAACCACAAAACTATAAATACTTTTGATTTTTTTGTATGTTCTATTCCTAGCTACTCATGCCTAAAGTATGTATTAAAGTAAAGTATATTAAGTCATATTGTCGACACGTAGGACTTAAGCAAAGGGTGTATGGAACCTTGGGGCAATTCAATGAGGGCCTGGAGCCATCAAAAGGTTAACAACCCCAGGGTAAGTGTATTTACTATTAAGGCCGCCATCTTGAGGTTCGTCCATAAGACACGTAAACAAGTCAGCAACTCATTCCACACATGTACAGCAAAGCAGGTTGGAAGTAGAACACATCAATAAGCGTACAGGAATTTCTCTAGGGCCTGAATAAGCACTTCATCTCGTAGTAAATCTGTACCATCAACAGCACATTGTCCCACGAGCCCATGTGAGGGATATATCCCTGGTGTTGGTGTGGGGAAAGTGAGTGGGAGAAGTATTTCCTATAAGTTTATTAATATCTCGTATCAAGATTCACTTAGTCTTCGTGCTTGTGTAAATGAAACTAAAGTGAATATATGATAAATATACGAAAGCTTAAACCATTTCCTCAAAATCAAACGAGAGAACGCTAAAAGGACATCAAATCAGCCTGAGAAATAATGATGCTCTTGAAGAAAAAAAAATTAAGAAAAAAAGAGAGAGAGAGAGAAAAATGGCCCAGTTTGAATAAGAGCCGAGAAGGAAATGAAAGGAATAAAAAAAACCCCGAATGCAAAAGGATCAAAGGAAGTTGCCGTCTATGGAGCAGCTGAAGTGGAAGTGAGGGACCGGAAGTCTAAACAAACTCTCTCTCTCTCTCTCTCTCTCTCTCTCTCTCCTCTCTCTAGTCGCATTGGTTTATAAAAGATTTTAAATTCTAAGCCTCTGAACTCTTTAATTGGTCAAATCTTTTTATATTTCTGATGTATTATCATCAAGATCTCTCTCTCTCTCTCTCTCTCTCTCTCTCCTCTCTCTCTCTCGTCGAATTTGTCTATCAAAGATTTTAAATTTCGAGCCTCTGAATTCTTTAATGGGTGAATTTTGTTTTTTTTTATTTCTAATGTATTATCATCAGGACTCTCTCTCTCTCTCTCTCTCTCTCTCTCTCTCTCTCTCCCCCAAGTTACCTACGTATACCTGTTCCCTTGAATGCTAATAAAAGATCATTCATTTATCTTTAAAAGCGGACCACTCACGCGCGCATTCAAACTCACTTTTAAACATCGTCACAGAAAAATTTAGAATCGATTAAAATACAGCAGTGACGTCACAGCCAGCAAGAGTCTTCATAATTGAAGCAAAATTGAACCAAAAGAGCTTCCCTATATTGACAATTAACTTTTTGATATGATACGACCTCCAGAAAATTAATGGTCAGAAAATTAATCTCCCAGACTCAGGAGGATAATCTAAATACGGTATTAGCTGATTAGTGCTGAATTACTTTTCTGATTGAGAGAGAGAGAGAGAGAGAGAGAGAGAGAGAGAGAGAGAGAGAGAGAGAGAGAGGAGGGGGGAGTAGAAGGCTACAAAACGACAATATGAAATTAACCAATTTTGGACTTCATGATATGAGAGTATGTTTGACGTATGATATGACTATCTCTTTATCATGATGTAAAATGAAAATAATAATAGTAACAATAAAAATACTCAAAGAAATTAAATGAAAAAATAATAAACATAAGTATGATACTAAACTAAAACTAAATATATCTAAAAAAACCGAATAAAAATGAAAATAATAATAATAAACAAAAATATTATTAAGATCAAAACCTTTATGACTATGTGATAGACTGACAGTCTATTATATAGAACCTAGATTTAATAAGAATATGTACAGTATGAGTCAAACATCACTTGCGTCTCTCTTGATGGCTGAATGGTTATGGTCACTGTCGCCCTAATCCATCCCATGACAAAAATAAACCGTTCTATAAGGAAGTAAATTCAGGAAAAAATAATATACAAAAATACATCTGAGAGGAAAAGATACAAATGAAAATATAGTGGATAGTGTCGTGGTGCATCTCTCAGATGTCACGGAGGGTTCGCGTCTCGCCCAGGGTGATGAAAAATCACTGGCTCTGTATCTAGATCAGTTACCGCTGCAGTGTTAGGGGGTCTTTAGCAGTTGTGGGAGGTTGAAACCAACTTTCTTTGGAAGCTTGAATTTCAAGTCCGTGGCCCTTTTGGTGCACTTGTTCCATCGTGAACGGGTTTCATCTGCTGAAATTTAATAGTATAATAATGATAATAAGATAATAATTTCCTAAAGGGTCCACAATAATAAAAATGCTAAAGGTTCGTGTATAAATTATATACACTTTATAAAAGTCTTCGAATCCTTCCCTGGGTTCATCTTCAGTCCAAATGAGTCATTCATTTGGACTGAAGATGAACCCAGGGAAGGGTTCGAAAGCTTTTATAAAGTGCTTACAAATTATACACCAACTTTTAACATTTTTATTATTGTGGACCCCTTAGAGATAGAGAGTTTGTCCCAAATAATTAATAATAATAATAATAATGAAGAGAATGCTATCCTAGGTCTGCCTTTGTCTCTCTCTCTGTTTTACTCTGTCTAATTCCAGTGTTTATTTCAGAATTATCACGAAGGCTCGCTAATGTACAAAGTTCCCCGTCCAGCGAGTGTCATAGGAGCTCATAATACACCCACGATTTCAAAGTCCGGATGCTCAAAGCGGTAGTAATGACCAGGAAAATAAAATGATATATATATATATATATATATATATATATATATATATATATATATATATATATTATATATATATATATATTACTTTACGGAGAGAGAGAGGGGAACCATAGGCTGAACCGCCATCCCGAACAACACTACACACACACACCACACACACACACAACATACAGAGTCATTTCTGAAAATTATAAATTATATTTTCCGAACACGTTTTATTTGTCTGCTCGCTCCATGAATAAAGAGAGCGGGAATGTATTACGGTGGTTGCGAAAAAATACAGTTTTTTTTCATATTTTAAATGAATGTAAATGCAAGGTTATGATTACAGGGTTGTTGGGGGCGGGGGGGTATTGGTTGAATGTTTGGGAATATCAATAAATGTAGCAGGGTTGGCGTATCGTTGGAAAAGGAAATAAATGATAAAATGAAACACCGTTTGAGTTTTATGTACGGGTGGTAGAATCTGTATATGAATGTATGAGGATATATATACATATATATATATATATATATCATATATATATATATATATATATATATATATATATATATGTAATATTATATAATTTCATTTCAAAAGAGTATGACAGTGGGAAGAGTTCTGAGTCACTCGTCGTATATTATATATTCACTGGGATACATTAATTAATTTTTTTAATGTTTCCTTTGTTAGTAAAAAATAATTTCACAAAGATCAGCTGCAGTGTACATTTTTTCTTTGGCAGGGAAAATACGAAATAAGCCTAAAAATAATGTATACATTTTTAAATTGTTTTCAATGGAATAAAGAGATAAAAATAATTTGAAGAGTTAGTTGGAAAGCATATTATGTAAAGAAACACTAAATGTGACCTTGATATTCTTACGTCATAACATGAAATAAAAATAAATAAATAAAAATAAAAAATGCCAAAGGACAAATTTCACAGAATATATTTTCTGA